>NW_026732883.1:125000-345000 GCF_028476545.2 Physella acuta | reverse complement strand
ATATACATTCACTTTAAACGCCAGTGATTGCACATTTTTACAGACCAGAGATATTTCATGTTTCCGCACTGAGTCGATTCAGAATGACTGACAGAATGTATATACAGATAAACAGAGAAAATGTAGAAATTATTTTAAATCTATGTAGAATATAATTCGTATTTCTGAATAAGCCATGATGTATTTTTATTATCATATATAGTAAGTAATTAGAACCGTCTGAATATTTTAATATTATTATCAATAAAAACATGTTAATTAGTGTAGCAGTTGTAAGAGATAAGTAGGCTACTTTACCATTATTGTTTTTTTTCTAAAGTTTCCTTGTTTCCGTCAGCCTTACGGGAATTCAAGGATGACTTGAGAGCAGATTTGTTTCAGTTTTAAACAAAAATATAATGCCGTGCCAAAAACTGCATCGACAATGCTTCTGGAGACTTTGGTGTGAGCAATTTATCTGTCTACACTATGGCCTGATATTATCATTGGGTACACCTTATCCAATCACAGTCAATATTTTCCTAATAATTTTACAATAGGCTCCGTCAGTTGTCAGCAGCGAAACAAAACAACGGTACTTAGCTCTATACAATGTCAAGGTAAAAGAGGTAAACAAAACTATGGGCACATTTTGGATTTAGCTTATCGGCTAGGCTGTGTTCCAGCCATTAATAGTTGTTGATAACTAAAACATTTGTGGTTTAATTAAAAAAACATAAACATCGCGTAATAAAACTATGCTCAAAGCGGCGACGCGTACACTTTTACCTGATTTTAAAGTTTAATTTATTTAACCCCGTCCCTGCCATTACTATTTAACACGATTTACTACACAAATATACTACTCATCAAAGTCAAATCGTTATACGGAAAACCGATTGTGTCTTATTTTCCTTTTCCAAATTATGATATAATTAAAATATACAAAATAAAAACAATTGAAAATCCTAAATTGACTTAACTAAAAACAAACAATGCAAAAAGCATAAGCAAGTGTAGTAAAACAAATATAAAAACATGAAATAACTATATGTAAAGGACAATGACGGATGTTTATTAAGCAGCTTATACCCGGCATTTTCCCGGGGTTTGAAAATATGTACGAAATACATTACTTTTCAGATTAACCATAAGTACAGTCAACCACAACCAACCAAAACCAAAATACAAACACTAAAACAAACGCAAACATAACGCAAACACAAACATAAAAGTAAACACAAACGCAAATACCAACATAACGCATACACAAAAGCAAACGCAAACAATAACGCAAACACAAACGCAAACATAACGCAAACAAAAAAACAAACACAAACGTAAACACAAAGATAAATACAAATACACTAGCCGTCCCGGCCAGGCCCTGCTCTGGCTTCTGTTCAAAACCTTTCTGTTAAAGACCATTACCTGTGTATTTAGTAATCATTATAAACCCGGCATTTCCCATCCAAACCACAACCAACCAAAACCAAAACAACAAAACGCAAACATAACGCTAACACAATTACAAATACAAACGAAAACAAAAACCTAACAACAAACCCAACCACCACCACAAACAACAATACAAACACAAAGAAAAAACAAACAAAAAAGCAAACGAAAACAAAAACCTAACAACAAACCCAACCACAACCACAAACACCAATACCGACACAAAGAAAAAAACAAACGAAAAAGCTAACGAAAACAAACCAAATCCAAACGCAAAACCAACCCCAAACACAAATACAAACCCAAAGAAAAAAACACAAACAAAAACGAAAAAAGAAAGAACAAATCAAAACGCAACCACTAACGCAAACCCAACCTAAACACAAAGAAAACACTAACGCGAACATAAACGCAAAGTGCTCACAGTCTAGCCCGGGGCGGAATCGCCTGTTTCAGCTTAATAAACGACTATAGTACCCCAACTTATTCATAGTCTTTTGCACTCACTTAAACGAACGTGCCCGTTTCAATTTAATGAACAATTATAATACTCCAAGCTTATCCGTAAAATACCTACAACATTTACACTTGATCATTTTTGTGAAGGATGATACATTTAATTTGATTTTGGGGTTCGGCGTGGTCGAGTCGGTCGGTAAAGCTCATGGCTGCTAAACCGAAAAGTCTCGAGTTAAAAATGAAACAACTGCTGCCTTGTAGTTTGTTCTTGCTTGGACAAAGGCTATGGAACAAATCCAAAAAGAAAAGCAGGCTGAAATCGGAGTCAATGGCCTCAATGGCGCATAACCAGTTGAGACGTATCCTTAATTGTGTGGGAGGGGGATCCCTTCCAACGCTAAAATTAAGAACAAAGAAGAAGAAGATTTAATTTTGTTCTTTGCACGTTATGTCAATTAAAATGATCAGTTTGGAAAATGAAACATTTTTTACAAAACAATAATTATAAATTTTCTTAAACCACTAATTTTGACTTAAGTACAAAAATAAACTCTTTAAGAATATTACACTATGGCGATCAACGAGTTTTTTTAAAAAAAACTATACGCATGTTTTACACGGATCTGCCGCAGTGTTCCAGACGTTTTTCTCCGGTGGGGGGGGGGGGGGGGCACTTGAAAGTTTCGGGGAGGGGGGGAGGGGGGCGGTGTATTTTCTTCGGCGGGGGGGGGGCTGACACTGTTAAATGTATATATTTTCTATATAAATTAGATTTCGTTCGGGGGGGGGGGGGGGTAGACTTTCTTCGGGGAAAGGCAAAGGCCCCCCCCCCCCCCCCCGAAGAGATGCCTGGAAGAAACTCTGATCTGCTGTCACACACAGAGCCCCATAGTCCTTTTCAATATTCTCATGCGACCTATTGTCGATAATTTTTGCCTGCCGGACCTTAGGGACACTTTTGTCACATGCTATCTCAAAAACTATTAAAGCTATCAATAAAACTTTAACAGTTTTGAATTCTACGTGTCATTTTACTACTAAATGTATGCTGTGAAATTGTGCATGCAATCATTAGTCAATTTTACTATATTATCATATAAGTGTGTTGTTTTTTAACTGGATGGATGGATGGATGGATGGATGGATGGATTGATGGATTGATGGATGGATGGATGGATGGATGGATGGATGGATGGATGGATGGATGGATGGATGGATGGATGGATGGATGGATGGATGGATGGATGGATGGATGGATGGATGGATGGATGGATGGATGGATGGATGGATGGATGGATGGATGGATGGATGGATGGATGGATGGATGGATGGATGGATGGATGGATACACACAGACGGTGAAACTATTATTATAGATGGATTATTATTATTGTAATTTTTTTATTACTATTATTATTATTACTTTTATTAGTAAGAAGCAATTTTTCCACGCACAATAACACACAACCCTGAAAAGACGCGTGCATATTAGTTTATTTACTCCATATGTCTTAATTCGATTAAACGGTTTTTCAAAATTTTACCTTACAGTCAATTTCTATCTATCTAAGGAGCGTTCTATGCCCAGCAAATTTTTCATTTGGTGTTGTCCTTGACTTTATAAATAACAGTCGTTTGCATGATACGATAGCGACAATTGTGGGCAGATTTTAGCCCACTGAGGCTGCCTATAATTTGCCGAAGGGAGTGAGTTAATCATCTCTGGATAAGTTTAAAGAGTCTGTGTTATATACGACCGCTAGAAATGCCATCTCCATTTTTCAATACATTTTGATGTTTATGTAGAGAAATAAGCTCTGAATTCGTTCAATTCGCGAGGTCTGGGCATGTGCAAAATGTTGTTCAACGGGCACATAAGATAGTGCCTCTTAAGTGTAGCAGTTTAATCTATAGACACCCACTTTACATTTCAGTTTGACGTTTATTACTGAAAGCTTAAATCCGGTGCAGGAAGTACCCAATATATTACATTTTTATCTACGAAGGCCGATTCATAATGTACTATATACCATTATTATCAGTGAAGTTGTTGTCGATTTCGACATTCAATAAAAAAAAACGTGACCGAATCATAACATAGATCTAAATCAAATCATACCAGCTAATTTTTTGCTATATCATGTTTATGATATATGGAATATTGCTGGTGTTTTAAATATCAGCTCAGTTACCCAATGATAGGTCATTATTAGTTCTAAAGAGATACTTTATCATAACGGAAAAGATCACTTCTTCTAATTAACTAATCGTTAATAGCCTACATACTTAAATTTTCTTCTTTTAATCAACCACATTTAAGCAATAAAACAGCGAGCAATTTTCCAATTAAATATTTTTAAATAAGAACTTTCCATTGAATGTTTACTATTTACATGTGACGTTTTGATATGTGGTGGGTTAGTTGTATGAAATGAGAGTGCGTGTTATTATCTGGGTTTAAAAAGAAATTTCATGATAAGTGATTAATAAGGGGTGTTTGTAGTACATATATCAATCCTATGATTAACATTTATCTTTATTTATTTTGGTAATACATCATCAGTATATAATATAGTATTTTAACAAAGGGGTGAGTCATGGGGACGAAGGAGATGCAGTTATGGCGGCAATATGATGATGGGGTCCTGGGGTTTGGGGGCGGAGAAGGTTTTATGAAAGAGGATGTGTTGGTTAGGATGAGGCGGTCCAGCCGACCAAAGCAGTGTCACATGTTGTTGTGTTGCTAAACATGGTATATGTGTTTGAATGCTGTTGTTGTCGAGTCGTCTACAATAAATCAAATCTAGTATCTGTCCAGTGAACTGTACATTGTCGTGTTTTGCTCTTATTTTACTGTTCCAAATAAATAGCTACCGTCCTTGCTTTTTGCTCTAGGTCCGTCCTATCTCTTTGTTTAGAGATTTTTGTTTAGAGTTATAAATATGAAATCTTGTCAGAACTCAGTCAACATAGAGTATTTTGATCAATTCCTATTACAATTTATTAAAACAGTTTCCTAAAACGCAAAATAGGGCTAAAACTCGTTTTATAATATTGCTTTTTTTATAATGCAAAAAAGTGACGTCACACTATCTGACCACCCTCCCTCCTCCTCACCACACACCGTCACAAAATTACGGACCCCCTCCCCCTACGAGTGTGACGTCATTTATGGACGACCCCATAGTGGGCAATAGGGTTTCTGTTGTTTTACTAGGGGTATTGAATTGTAAATGAGCCTGTATGTTATTTCCCTGGCTTTGGGTGTGATGGTTTTGAGGTGTAGGTTCCTGAATGTGTCTGTTGTGTCTGTTAAAGCGTATTTCCTACACCATTTATTTCTGTTGTATAGTGGGGTTGAGAGTTTATGCACTAAGTTTTTGTAAATGTTTTTTGATTTTTCGTGTACCTACAAGTTTTTTTAAATATTTGTAAGTATTCTGTGTAAAAGGGACTGTGTTTCTGTCCTATGTAATGTGGAGTTGTATTATTGATTTGTGTAAGTTGATTGAGCTGAATGCCTATATAGTATTGAGCTAGTGGGTGAAAGTTTGGTCATTAATTATTCTGCTAACGTATGTTAGTCTGAATGTAGTGATTTTGGTCTGTATATCGTGCAGGTTTATTCCTCCCTGAAGTTTGTATTGTACTAGTGTGTTATGGCTGCTCTTTGTAATTATGGTCTGAAATATGTACTCTCTGATGATTTTATTCTAATGTTTAATTGTTGGTTTTGAGATTGTTTTAGCCGTGGATATATAGAAAATTTTGGGGATAACGTACCTATTAATTATAGATGACCTAGCAAATATTGTTGTTGAGCTAAATTAATAAAGTGCTATGGTGTTTTTAATTTTGCTTGAGACTTGTTTCCATTCGTCATCGTTAGTGTTGTGTGGTTTGTTGTAGTGGTTTTTAATTTTTTTGTACCTATCAGGTTTAGTGAGTATTTGATTTGTTGGTCCAACGTCCGAGTCCCGAGATTTTGGTTTTCATTAGGTTAATGGTTGACCCACTAGCCTGCCCAAAGTCAAGGAAAGTGTCTGTTATTAGAATGATATATTTTTCGGTTTGGAGGGTAAAGGCTGTGTCACTAGCGTACGCTAGAATTTTTTCTTTGTTTGGTTTGGTCCCATACAATCATTACCCAACATATCAGCTTTCCTCGATAATCATAAACTGACACATCAGCTTTCTCAATACAATCATTAGCTACACCAGCTTTGATTGTAGCAATTATTACCCAATCCATCAGCTTTCCTCAATACAATCATTAACGAGTCGTTGTAAATTAGGGTTCTCCATAGCTGCAGATATTCTTTCCTTGTCATTGATCTGTTTGTTAATTTCATTGGCTGTTTCATGTGTTCCCTCCTTGATGTAGATGTCAACCTTCACTTTCTCTGGTAGACACTTGTTAAGTTTGGGTCTCATAGACAAACCAATGATTGAGGCAAGGTTACAGTGAGGAACTGTAGGAACAAGCTCAATGCGCACCATCAGCTGGCCTGTCTTCATTCTGAAGACCTCAATTCCTGACTCAGAGACCACATTCAAGTCTTCTAGAGAATCTGGTTTCTCTGGATCACGTATGGCACTGATGAGGTCATAAATTGTCCCTCGTAAAGTTTTCAATTCACGATTGTCACCATTTTTTAAATGATATCCTTTGTTTAAAGGAAGCCAGAAATATTGTAAACAAAGATATGGAAAACGATAATTGGAAATGAATTTTTAAATACAAATATCTAGAAAATTTACTTACGGTTTTAAAAATTCGTTCAAATAAAAATTTTACGTAGTGATTATAGGAATTAAACATTATTGGAGGATACAAATTATTAATATAAAAATTATTTCTAATAAATATTATTTGAATATTAGAAAAGCAATGGTTTATTTCGTGTTTTTTCTTTAATTGAATTTACGAGTTAAAACCTTAGTTGTTTCCCCTTGTAACATTGACTTAAAAATAAATATACATGGGAGGTAATATTTTGCGACAGTGTTGCCTAGGGCTTTTCACATTGCCAGAATGTGTCGTTATATTTTTCACAATAATTCTGTCCAGGCTAAAAAAACTGGGGATGTTTGAGTGTAGGGGTGGACGGGATGTGTCCAAGCAGTCCAGGAAACAATAGAAGCGAACCCCCCCCCCACCCCTCCACTCTGACGTAAATTTTTATTGTGTATTTTATATCCATCAAAGCCTGAGTTACGTTACAAATTACAATATACAAAAACAACAAATAATAATTTCAAAGTACATTTTTATATATAAGGCCTTATGAATGCGTTAATATAATCTTTTTTTTTAAATTAATTTTATTTGGATGAAAATTCTTTTCAGTCTCGCAAATAGTTTTAAAATAGCAAACTGAAACCTAATAAAAACAATTTCGCAGTAAATGCGACTGAAAACTAATTAACACATTCGTTTTATTTTCTTACTTTCAGTGCTTTTAAAGCGTATTATTTTAAAGGTTTTTGTATTTGTCTTACTTGAAGATTACGACGTGCGATTGTCAAGCGAACATCTGTGCCCTTTAAGGAAGTAAACGACTATACATTAGCAGTTGTAATATCTTCATCAAGAGAAGAGTTAGCATGTATGTCTAATTGATAAAGGTGACTGTAGTCAAAAATAGTTCACTCGTGTATTCCTTAGTTTGTCACATATATTTGGGCTACAAATTCCGTAAATAATTGAGATTCACAACCCATATCCCACCCCCCTCACTGACCAGTGCCAGTTTAATGTACGGGAGGTAAGGGAGGGTTACCTATGTCGGTACATGATTTATTATATTAGCAGGATATACATAGTTGTGCTAGGGGTTAATGGAGTATTTAAGTCATGCTGAAGAGTGGAGGTATCTCTACCATTACTGTATCTATCACTTGGAGTTTTGCATCTCCATTTTGTACGATATTTTAGGGCGCCAGTACATAGCATTGATAAGCGCGCCAGGGCTTTAAGACCACCAGCTTGCTGTTACAAGTTCGGAAAACCTCACCTAACGAAACCTATAGATTCCTTTCACCCAATCTTTCACATTGTATTGATTAGGGCGCCAGGCTAAATGAGCACCAGCTGCCACAGGGTATAAAAATTATGCCTCCGAAATCTCTTGATTGCGATTCCGCACGGGACTTATAGTCAGTTTGACCATTTTTTTTTTTTTTTTTTTTTTTGGCGTTTAATATTGTTCCTTCCACAAGTGGATAGGTTGCATGTTAAAAAATTACAATGTGATACATAGTATAACATTAAAAAGATTTACAATGTCTTAATATTCCTTCTGATTTCTTTGTTCCATGTTTCTTTGTTCCGATTTCTTGGTTCCATTTGTTTCTTTCTTGATTTTGTTTCCGGTTTGCTATGACATAAAGTACAGGACAGTACAAACATGATCGCTTCTCTGTTTTTTACCACGTTTTCTTTAACTTGCTTTCTCTGTGTGTTTATTTATTTATTTATTTGTTTGTCTTTCCAATCCAATCTTGCGATCGAAATTTCTGGCACTTCCCAGTTAGCTAGCGCGCTGAAATTTTCAGGGAAGCTTTCTTTTGGATGACCATTGAATATTCAATTGTTATTATTACTAAATTGATCAATGGAAACATTTTATTGAGCATTTTAGACCGCTATATAATCTATATATATAATTCTCCTCTGCTAGCCATTACAAAAAAAAACCAGCGACGCGTACCTCGCGCGCAGTGAAGCGAACGATCACATGTCGCCACAGGCTTAGGGGCAGAGAATTTAGCTTGAACCGAGTTTAAACTTACAGGAGGTAGGCCAGTTTGGGGGAGACGATATGGTCGAGTGGTTGGGCACACGATTGCTATCCCACTCGACACGGGTTCAAATCTATGTGTTCTAGTCAGTAACGTATTCAAACAACGTGTTTTTTACGAGTTGTCTTTTTACGAGTTGTCTTTTTACGAGTTGTCTTTTTACGAGTTGTCTTCGTTTACCCAAAAAAAGTGAAAAGATAAAATCGATAGCAAGATTTTAATGCAAACAAACAGACAAAGACTAAAAAGTAGAAAATAATAATCATTAAAAAAGTTTTTAAAAACCCACGTTTTCTGATTGAACTAAAAAGTAGAAAATAAATGCTATAGGCCCTACATCACAATAATGCAAGCGATCACTCTACTATAAGCGAGCAAAAACGTGGGGCGCCGTGATTTTCTTACAGTTTCTAATACTGTTGACTCTCTACAAGCTCCCTAATAAAAGTCAATAGTATTATCTAATCAATAGTAATATAACTTTTACTTCGGCGCCCCACGTTTTTGATCGCTTATAGTAGAGTGATCGCTTGCATTATTGTGATGTAGGGCCTATAGCATTTATTTTCTACTTTTTAGTTCAATCAGAAAACGTGGGTTTTTAAAAACTTTTTTAATGATTATTATTTTGGCCTTTCTTCTTTTGCTTGATACGCTCTTGGTTTGATAGTGGTTTATTCTTTGTTGGTAGTTGTACTTGGTGAGAGTGAGTTTGGTGTCTTGACGTTGATGGTGAAGTTGGTCGAATGGTGTAGAAATTGCGTTGAGGTGAGGCATGATGCGCATGGTGGTAGAGTTGTTCGATGAATTGAAGCTTGGGGAGATGAGATGGGTGGGTTCTTGTGTTGAGAGATCTTTCGAGGTGAGTTGCTTTGAATTATTGTTCATTGTGGATTGAGGAGGAGTAACGTTGTGACGTAGTCGAGTAATTGAGTTGGGCGAGGTGACGTTGAAGAGTGAAGTTTGCTGAGTCGATGGTTTTGAGCTTGGTGGAGTGATGATGAGGGCGAGGTAGAGCTGTTGGCGATTGTTTATTTTGAGTAGATGATCTTGAGAGATGGTTAGTTGATTTGCTAGTGTTTTGACGGAAGCTTCCCACCTAAGATTTCTCCGAGGTGGGTGTCGTCAGAGTGTTAGTGAGTTTGTTGGGAGCGAGGTAGATACGTTTGACGTAGTAGATGAGTTCGATTCTTGAGCGAGGTAGTTGCGTTAGACGTAGTAGATGAGTTCGATTTGTTGGCGATAGACAGACCTCCCACCTAAGATTTCTCCTAGATGGGTGTCGTCAGGCTGAAAAATAAAAGATTGAAAAGTTAGCCACTCGTACATTTGAAGCCACCCAATACAAGTACTGGGTGACTCATCTCGAGAGCGTGTGCGTTCGAGGGATGTGTGGGAGCAACCCCACAGCGGTCGTTTGCGAGATTTGCGTGAGTTAGAGTAGTAGGTTTGACCGCCTCTCGACCCCGGCAGCCAGCCCTAAAAAGGGCTGACCAACCAAATGGCTAAGATCCGTGTAGATCCATAACAGATACTACACTTTGATCTTAGCCAAAAGGCCGAGAAGCGGTAAAACCTCATAGTCAGTTTGACCATCCCATGTGTCATGAACGACAAAGGCCCTTTTATTACATCATGGTAGATTCGGGTTTCATATTAGAAAAATAATGTAAATTAATTATTGTTTTTCATAATATAGGTTTTATAGAATATAAATATTTAATTCTGAAAAAATTTACACAAATATTATTTTTATTATCTTAACTACGTTTTATTGTATATTACTCATAGATTATAATTTTAATTATTTAAAATATGTTACAAATGAATTAGAAAAATAAATATGTTTGCTTCGAATGTGTGTGATTTAAGGGAGGTAATTAAATAAAAAAGACGTCCTCAGCAGTCTCCCCTTTATATTCACCTTCTTACAAAAATATTGGGTTTGTTTTACCATGCTGCTTTGTTGAGTTGGTTCGTCTTTTCGTATGGTCTCTATCCTGCCCCTGTGTTCACCTTTGTGTACCATGTTTCCTCCTCTCTCAAGTTCGTTCATTTCTGTCCTATTCAATCTCTACTGGAGCTAAAAAATCTTTGGGTAATTTTATTTTGTTCACAAGAAACCCTTCCAGTGCTTTATTGTTACTGATTTAAGCAGCTAATTTAATGATAATTACTTGATTACACTTTTTGAAATGTTCGCGCAATTGATGTCAGGGATATTCGCTGTGAAATCTAGTATTGAGATTAAAAAAATGTTGTGTCGATATGGTCTTAAAACATAAACACCCCATTTGTTTTCTATTTCTCTTTGTTCAGAGTGAGTAAAGTAGCTTATGGTCGGTATTTAATCATGCGTGTTTCAAGTCTCTTTTGATGTCTTTGAACGTTTGTAGCATGCTGTAAAATGTAGCTTTGACTGTATTTTGGTGTAAGGTTCTATATTAAGTCTATTTATATGAAATGTTGCTTTATGTTTTCTGTTATTTTTAAAAAATGTTTCTGTTGCCCTCTCTGTGACGTTTAAGTTGAGTTATTTTACCTGTCAGGTTATTTTCGTCTATTATGTAGATGATTTCCTCTGTGATACTCTCATAATTGACAATGTGTTCTGTAATTTTTGCAGTATTTCATTAAACCAATAACTTCAAAATTTTCAGTAGGCCTACATGTTGTCGTGTTTGTATTGTGTATTGTTTTCCTTAATATAGTGTTAAACTACGTTAGGTATCTGATATAAGAATTAAGGAAAGTGCATAATGCGTTTCGTAAAAGCGTAGGGTATATTGAAAAATTGCTTTTTAAACTACTCTACTGGGAAGTATAATCCCCAGGGGATAAGAAAAGTAGGCTAACCCTAGGCATTAAAGGAGAAGGACAGTGGAGGGAGAAGCAAGGGCTGATGGGCTTTCGCGGACTGAAATGAAAAGTAAAGCCCTAAAAACAGAGTCGGGTGTTGTAGGCTTTTGCTTGCATTTCTCTCTCTCTCTCTCTCTTTTTTGCCGCGGGAATGTAATTTACAGTCTCAGTTTGACTTACCATGTTCTCTTCAGTATTAGAAGTCATCAATGTATGACTTTCACAAAAAATTCGGATTTCAAACCCTCCACCCCTCCCCCCCATTTGGACGTCCAAAAATATTTAGTAGATCTCACAAAACTTTCTACCAATTTACTATTTCAATAACATGTTTTGTGTACCTAATAACTGGTACACGGCTTTAGTATTTTCTATAATGTTTATTATTAGGCGTAAATATCAGAAATAGAATCTACAGGTGTCTTTATTTAACACGAGCAAAGTCGTCTTTATTTCATTTTTAAATGCACAATACGGATTTTATGTTTGTTTAAAAATGTTAGTACTTCGACATTAAGTCCGTTGTGTGGACTTCCGCATGGACCTGAACCCCCCCCCCTAGTGTGGACGTCATAAATGGATGACCTCTTACAGTTTTCATCATTGGTTTGTGAGGACTGATGCAGATTTAAAATAGTTATACTTCTTTTTGACTTGTACTTTCATTCATTTAAGATAATTTACTAATACATAATACAAAATGTCTAATTAAATTTTTTTATTTTCAAACTCGAAAATGCAACTATATGATTAAAAGGTGCTTCAATGTTCTATTTAAAAAAATATTTAAATTAAGTAAAAGGGCAGTTTCCTTTTCTGTGGGGTGAGTTGAGGGGGCAGAGGCTTAAAACCAGAGCTGAAATAAATGTGCTACTAAAAGAGGTATATAAATATTATAAGAACCATAGATGATATGTTGAGTAGTGTATTTCTTCCTAACATTCAGATTGTCAAGCTTGACCTATAAGAAGTGTGTTATAGTAGTTCTGAGCATTCGTTAAAGTAAGATTGGGGAAGCGGGCATGTCATGCATCTAAGGGCTGATTGATTAGCTAACTACCCCATAACTCCGTGGTGGATCGTATGGGCACCATTGTGGTGGATCGTATGGGCACCATTGTGGTGGATCGTTTGGGCACCATTGTGGTGGATTGTATGGGCATCATTATGGTGGATCGTATGGGCACCATTGTGGTGGATCGTTTGGGCACCATTGTGGTGGATTGTATGGGCATCATTATGGTGGATCGTATGGGCACCATTGTGGTGGATCGTATGGGCACCATTGTGGTGGATCGTATGGGCACCATTGTGGTGGATCGTATGGGCACCATTGTGGTGGATCGTTTGGGCACCATTGTGGTGGATTGCATTGGCACCACTGTGGTGGATTGTATGGGCACCATTGTGGTGGATCGCATGGGCACCATTGTGGTGGATCGTATGGGCACCATTGTGGACTCGTTCACATACCATGACACCAGTCATGACCCTCTAACGCCCTTGGTAGGTTTTCAAAGGACAATCCGATCCAGTTAATGTTGTCATCGAGGTATATTCGTCTTTGTCTCCCATGCTTCAAGCCCCTCCCCCCCCCCCCCCCCTCACGGCACCGTACATTGCAGGATGTCCCCGAAAGGTTGTACCACGTGTCCATATCTGAGAGTATTGGCTTGATGATGCTAAGCAGGTCTTGAAAAGGATTGATCACATTTGTGACTCTATCCCGTACCTCCTCACCAGTGGCGTCGCTATGTCGGGTGTCACCCGGTGCAGCTCTTCATGGTGTCACCCCCCCACCCGAGGAAACAAAGTATATATATATATATATATATATATATATATATATATATATATATATATATATATATATATATATATATATATATATATATATATATATATATATATATATATATATATATATATATATATATATATATATATATATATATATATATATATATCGGCCTACATAAGCCTATAGTTTAAATATATGACACATACTCGTACTTGTATGTGTGTAAAAGTTGAACATTGAGCACTTAAGATTAATGTTTATCTATAGTCTGTTAATAATACAGTTGGATGTAGCATTGTTTTCTCTATAGTTAGTGTTTTTAGGTCATGGTGTCACCAGAGTTTCTTCCAGGCTGCCCCCCCCCCCCTCCCCGAAATTTTTTTACCGCCCTGCCCCCCCCCCCCCCCCGAACGAAATGAAATTTATGTAATTTATGTAGAAAATATATACTTTTAACAGTGTTCGCCCCCCCCCCCCCGAAGAAAGTCTACCGCCACCCCCCCCCCCCCCCAAAAAAAAATTTCAAGTGCCCCCCCCCCCCCCGGAGAAAAAAGTCTGGAAGAAACACTGGGTGTCACCCCAACAATCTTTGTAATAATTGCCGATTTGTACTTAAAACACTATTTAACTTTAACAAATCATTAATGGAAATGGCAAAAAAACATACATTTTGTAATTTTTTTGCCTAGGTGTCACCCCCTAAATGGTGTCACCCGGTGCGGCCCGCACCCCCCGCCCCGCCCTCGCTACGCCTCTGCTCCGCATGTGATTACGTGATGCAAGTATGAAGTCAATAGAGGTTTACCTAATCATCTAATTTCTAAGGTCCGGATTAGTTTCTAATTTAATAATCAAAACTACTGTAAGTACATGTTTTTTTTTTGCAGTGGTTCTATACAACTTTTTAAGTCTGAAAATAACCAAGTAGTTTTTAATCAATTTCTTCGTTGTACTGCCCCTAATTAAAGGGGATCCAAAATTATTTTTCACATGTTTATTTTTAACAAGAACTTATGAAGTTAGAGGAAAAATTTATAAAGACAGCGATGCATAAAATTTAAGTGTCTCTTTTAACATATAGATGCATTTCTGCCACTTTTTATAAATGTGAAAACAAAATTTAACCCTTTTTTAATCATTTTTTTTATTTTTTACTTACAACACCGTTATAAATAATAAAAGTATTTTAAATTATCTCTACAGTCGTTTATATGTTTTGGTGATATTAATAACTAATTGCTTCCCCTTGTGCTTTACAATGTTTATTAACTAACATGGGAGGTAATTTATTGTTATTGCTACATCTAGTTTTATTGTTTAAAACGTTACCTATAGAGATGTCAAATTTTGCGACAGTAGATTGGTTTAACCTTTCAAATTTGAAGTGAAGTAGGTAGGCCTACCCTAACATATGCATAATTCACATGTCACGTTTTAGAAACATTTAGTGTTTTAAAATGAATTAGAACTAATAAAGAATTAGATTCTACATCTTTTCGAGCAGCAAGCAGTGTGTTTTTTCAGGCATCTCTTCGAGGGGTAGTGGGTGGGGTAGGAACCCCCCCCCCCACCCCTAACCTCCAAACACGTCTAACGCCCCCACCTCGATCGAAATAGCTTATAAAAAAATATATATACTTTTCCCAATGTCCCCCCCTCTTTGTAGACCTAGTCCGTCGTCGTCGTCCCCCCTCCCCTTCCCTCCCCCGAAAGTTTCAAGTGCCCCCCTTCCCCCCGAAAAAAAGTGAAAGAAACACTGCCTTCAAACAACTATTAAGGATGCAAGTGTTACACATAACATTTATACAGTATGACAAGCTGGTTCCAGATGAACTGAACAGGAAGTGGCAGCAGCGATATGGTTTAGTGACGGCGATGACCACTAGAACAAGCAGAAGGGTGGCTGACTTGCTGTTGTCAGGTACAGCGTTGTGTGCTGACCACTGGTCATCTGGTCAGCGTGGTAGCCCATACTGTAGCAGCCAGCTGACCCGCATGACGTGCACTTGCCGGCCTGGGAAACAAAGGTGTCGTTGAGGGTGAGTCTTGTTGGTTAGCCGTACCATCATACTCGAATTGCTAATACAAAGGGGGTGAGATGGTGGATGGTGGTATAAAATAAAATTTAATTAACACTGCATTTGATTATCTTTGATTTTATTATTCCGTTTTTTTTTAAATGTATAATTTTGAATATGTTGAATATGTTGACACAAAGCAAACCTTAATCTTTCATTTAATCACACACAAGACTGAAAAATAGTTTTAAATGAATATGTAGCTAATGTTGGGTTTTTTTTTTTTAAATTTGATTTTGAAGATTTATTTCTTTAAAATCAGTTTCAGTAGTCCTTTATAGTGTCTTGGGTTTATGAAGGCGGAGAGAGTAGTTTTTACAAATTTTATATCACACGATGAATAACCGTATGAAGACGTTCTACAACAAAAAATAAGGTAAGGCGGTGTTTGAATCATGTATTGTGCATTGTATATTATCTGCTTATATTAATCATGTTGTACCATCTACACCAGTGGTTCTTAACCTTTTTTTGGAGACACCCAAACCCCACCACTTTAATACGTGCATTCACCGACGAAAAATCCGATCGTGAATCACATGAGTCGGGTCTCTGGCTTGACTTCGTCGAACCCCTGAGGCTGATTCACCGAACCCCTGGGGTTCGATCGAACCCTGATTAAGAACCACTGATCCACACAGTTGGTTTATGCGACTCTTCAGTAAGAACGAGAAGATTATATCTTACGCATCGCCGATCGAGTGTGCAAAGTACCGTGTTCTACGCAAAAAATTGCACTAATTAAGGTTGTCAACTTAATTTTATAGCTTACCTAAGTAAATGTTTTTTTAGTAACATTACTAACATGAACGGAAACATTTTGAAAATAGACTTGATTCTACAATATATGGAAACACAGTGGAATGCTGGTGAAGCTACAATTGGGTATCGATTAATGTGCAAATGTTACAGAACGTTTAGCATGAAGGAAAACTTACATTGAAATCCGCCTCGCTACTGCAGGGGAAACTGGTAAAGCTACAGTTGGAGTTGATGCTCTCTATGTAGTACAGGCGAGCACGTACGTGGCTACACCCAAAGTCATCATTTTGACCTGCGGTTAATTAAATGATCAGAAACGTTAATGCACTTTTAAAAATGGCCAGCCAGGGGAATGTACTTTAAAATGGCCAGAAATGGGTTGTACTTTAAAATGGACAGAAATGGGAATGTACTTTAAAATGGCCAGAAATGGGAATGTACTTTAAAATGGCCAGAAATGTGAATGTACTTTAAAATGGCCAGAAATGTGAATGTACTTTAAAATGACCAGAAATGGGAATGTACTTTAAAATGGCCAGAAATGTGAATGTACTTTAAAATGACCAGAAATGTGAATGTACTTTAAAATGGCCAGGATTTGTGAATGTACTTTAAAATGACCAGAAATGGGAATGTACTTTAAAATGGCCAGGATTTGTGAATGTACTTTAAAATGACCAGAAATGTGAATGTACTTTAAAATGGCCATGATTTGTGAAATTCAAACCAAGCGCTGACCTTTGAGCAGGTAAAGCAGACGTAGAACGATGTTTTGGTCACAGCCTCGCTGGTCGTGTCCACCGTTGGGGTAGAAGTCTAAATGGCCAGATGGCTGACTCATGCCCAGACCTGAGGAGTCAGAACACATGAGTCAGAACACATGAGTGAAGCACATAAGTAAAGACACACAAGTAAAGACACACACGTCAAGACACACGAGTCAAGACACACGAGTCAAGACACACGAGTCAAGACACGCGAGTCAAGACACGCGAGTCAAGACACGCGAGTCAAGACACGCGAGTCAAGACACGCGAGTCAAGACACGCGAGTCAAGACACGCGAGTCAAGACACGCGAGTCAAGACACGCGAGTCAAGACACGCGAGTCAAGACACGCGAGTCAAGACACACGAGTCAAGACACACGAGTCAAGACACACGAGTCAAGACACACGAGTCAAGACACACGAGTCAAGACACACGAGTCAAGACACACGAGTTAAGTCACACAAAATTAAAAAGCTCAAGTTAAACACAAAGTCAAAACACAGTTTATAACACTTAACAGTCGAGCTAAAACTCACGAGTTTAAATTATTGGGGGAGGAGGGGTTAGACACAGACAAAGAGACACATGATGTGATAGTTTGACTAACAATATTCGACATTTGGCAGGTTTAAAGACAAAAATGGACACTGGCAAACAACAACGAAATATGACAGACAGTGACCTTCATTGACGGTACATGACCAGCTGTGACAGATATTTCTACCATCTTACCCCTTCACAATCTTCTTCGTAAGACAACTCGTATTTTAGTTACCTACGAGCTTAGTGTCATCTGTGTGAATGACGTCAACGAACTTGGCATCACTGGGGTCGAGCCTCACCCGAGGGTCGGTGTCGGCGAAATATGGACCAGCAGGATCTAGACCTGGGAACCAGAAGACATCCAGAGATACGATAATTTAACCAGTCTAGCACGACAACAACGGCTTGTACACACACACACGCACACGCACACACGCGCACGCACGCACGCACTCACTCACTCACGCACTCACTCACGCACTCACGCACGCACGCACACACGCACGCACACACGCACGCACACACGCACACACACGCACACACACACACACAAACACACACACACACGCGCATATATATATATATATATATATATATATATATATATATATATGTATATATATATATATATATATATATATATATATATATATATATATATGTATATATATGTATATATATATATATATATATATATATATAGACTGCATCACTAAATTTTAAATAAAAAATGTAATATTAAAATAAAATATTAAATGTATATATGTATATATATATATATATATATATATATATATATATATATATATATATATATATATATATATATATATATATATATATATATATATATATATATATATAAATAACGATGTCACCAGGTACACTATCAATAGTTCTGTCAATGTAGTGCGTGTCTCTCACAGGTAAACGTGGCGCCAGTTACCTGAAATCCTGGCAAGTCCGACAACTCTCTCCCCAGCATACCCGGCTATGTGCGCCCCTAGACTGTGACCAATGACATGGAAATCTCCTGCTGTAAAACTCTGAGTTTTCTGGGAGTTAAAAAAAAGCCACGTCAAATCTAGGTTTACATCAACACCACTTGTTGACGTATTCGAGTTATCAATTTTAGTTGATCTGTCCAACTCAATATTCATACCGTCCTTATATGCATCTATGTATCGTTCTCTCTATCTATATGTATGTATGTATACATATATACATATATGTATATATATTTATGTATATATATGTAAATATGTACATTATAGGGCGGGGTGGCCAAGCTGTAGAGCGCTAGACTGCTAGGCCGAAAGTCGAGTTCGAATTCGGGTTTATTAAGTCAGTACAGCGTCCCTGAGTCCACCCAGGTCTTCTCGGTACCCAACTCACGTAAGTTAAAACCTTATGCCGAGACCTTTGAAAAAGATGAACTTAACTTTACCCGCCCATGTTTCTTGGGCACGAAGCGGAAAAGATGACAGTAATATAAGTAAATATATATATATATATATATATATATATATATATATATATATATATATATATATATATATATACATATATATATATATATATATATATATATATATATATATATATATATATATATATATATATATATATATATATATATATATATATATATTATATAATATGTCAAGTAAATACTACCGCTCTTGTCCGCCTTATCTGTCCCAACAAGTTAGACTAAATCAGATTGATTCCCTACCCACATACAAAAGAACAAAAAAATATGTCCCCCTCACGTACAATCAGCCAGTTAATGAGCAGGGCGATCTGGGCCCCCACTACCCTGGAGTTGGCCGTGGCTTGTGTGTACGGGAAACCGTTTCCGTTTGACCAGTCCACGATGATGACGTTGTAGTCAGCGTACTGAAGGAACTCGTCTTTCATGTCCTGGGGTAGACGTATATAATTAATTTAACTTATTTAATTTTTAATTAGCAATTTGAGAACATGTTCGTATATTAAAGTCATAAACGATAGATTACAGAAACAGCAGTAACATTAATTTCTGATAATCGGTTTAAAACTGCCATATGATACACCGTTTATTAATCCTAACACAAAAGATGAAAGGCTAATGAAAGTCCTTGACATAATTGACACTATGGTTGTTCGTGCGGTATGCGTAGTTGTTACTATTTATTAAGTTAGTGATGTTGTGTTATTTTCAATGAACAGTACCAATAGTACCATAGTACCCCTATCACCTACCACAAAAGAGTAACATATCCACACTCATTTACAGATCTACAGTAACACCACTACCACCCCTGTTACAAATATATCCAATACACAAGAAACCACATCCGTATTATCATCAACACATATTTACCGTAAAACTCTGAGACACCCAGTCGCTATATATGCCAACAGACAGTCACACAAAGAAGCGTAGCCTCCACATGATTATTGTACACACATCTTTACATTGACATGTCCGTCATTGCCACACCTGCCTAACCCCATACACACAGCAACACTTACATACCCCATACACACATATTCTCTCTAATATACCCCCATAAACACTCCTACATACAGCCACACCTACACTTACATATCCCCATATACACAATCACACCAATGTATTCCTCACACACACATAGCCTCACCGACACTTACATACCCCAATACACACACCCGCATTCACCCACACCAACACCTACATACCCCTAAACCCTCAGCCACACCTTCATAACCTAACACACACATCCACACAGCCACATTTAAACCAAAATACCCCCCAGCAACACATACATATCCCATATACACACCAGTACGAAAACACCCCATACACATACCTACACCAATATACCCCCAACCCCCCCCCCCCACACACACACCAACCTACCCTTAGCCACCTGTGTTTAGCCGTGTTTTCCAGAAACCCGTGCACAATAAACTTGGTGGCTTGTCTCTTCAACCCTGGCCAGGTAGTAGCAGTAGTGTTGACCAGTCTGGCATCTAGATCTATAGAGTTGTTCCTCTTTTCTCTCGTGTACAGCTTGAAGATTGTTCTAAAGATAATAATGATTTTATATACATACTTAACAATGAGATGTACAAATCTACCTCTGTTATAATTTAAACGATCTATTCATAAATGCAAGCAACCAGCTGTTCCTCGTTTGTTTTTCGCAAACCTATTTGCCCAACATATGGCCGGGGAACAAATACTTTTTGTTATTTATTATGCAATCATTCCATTCAATTTATTCATCTATCTGTTCAATCAGCCTTGAAGGTAGTTAATTTTTTTAATTTTTTTAGTATAGGCCCTATTGGGTTTTTCATCCATCAGATAGTAATGCAATTATCGTATAATCACTGACGGCAACACTCGGACCTTATCCTACCTGTCATCTGAACATTTTCACAGTGGATAATTAAAATACCAAAACCTGGGGGTCTCGCCTGATGACGTCAAAGAAATTTTGAATCGACTGATGACGTCACAGCAATCTGATCTCACCTGATGATGTCCCAGAAATCTTAATTCGCCCGATGACGTCACAACAATTTTAATTCGCCCGATGACGTCACAACAATTTTAATTCTCCAGATGACGTCACCACAAATTTTATCCACTTGTTGACGTCACAGCGATCAGCTCACGGCATGACGTCATAGCGACATTGACTCACCTGACGACGTCAGGAGACTGTGGTGGCAGGGATATCAGCCTCTGCTCTGTGGAGCCGAACGGTTTGCCCGTGGGAAAACAGCCCAGCCCGAACTCGTCATAGCAGACGGCGGCACCTGTGGGAACAAGGCACATTCTCCGTGCTACATAAACATGGTTGGTTGGGAAACCGTGCTACATAAACATGGTTGGTTGGGAAACCGTGCTACATAAACATGGTTGGTTGGGAAACCGTGCTACATAAACATGGTTGGTTGGGAAACCGTCGTACATAAACATGGTTGGTTGGGAAACCGTGCTACATAAACATGGTTGGTTGGGAAACCGTGCTACATAAACATGGTTGGTTGGGAAACCGTGCTACATAAACATGGTTGGTTGGGAAACCGTGCTACATAAACATGGTTGGTTGGGAAACCGTGCTACATAAACATGGTTGGTTGGGATACCGTGCTACATAAACATGGTTGGTTGGGAAACCGTGCTACATAAACATGGTTGGTTGGGAAACCGTGCTACATAAACATGGTTGGTTGGGAAACCGTGCTACATAAACATGGTTGGTTGGGAAACCGTGCTACATAAACATGGTTGGTTGGGAAACCGTGCTACATAAACATGGTTGGTTGGGAAACCGTGCTACATAAACATGGTTGGTTGGGAAACCGTGCTACATAAACATGGTTGGTTGGGAAACCGTGCTACATAAACATGGTTGGTTGGGAAACCGTGCTACATAAACATGGTTGGTTGGGAAACCGTGCTACATAAACATGGTTGGTTGGGAAACCGTGCTACATAAACATGGTTGGTTGGGAAACCGTGCTACATAAACATGGTTGGTTGGGAAACCGTGCTACATAAACATGGTTGGTTGGGAAACCGTGCTACATAAACATGGTTGGTTGGGAAACCGTGCTACATAAACATGGTTGGTTGGGAAACCGTGCTACATAAACATGGTTGGTTGGGATACCGTGCTACATAAACATGGTTGGTTGGGAAACCGTGCTACATAAACATGGTTGGTTGGGAAACCGTGCTACATAAACATGGTTGGTTGGGAAACCGTGCTACATAAACATGGTTGGTTGGGAAACCGTGCTACATAAACATGGTTGGTTGGGAAACCGTGCTACATAAACATGGTTGGTTGGGAAACCGTGCTACATAAACATGGCTAGCTGTCAGACCGTGCCGCTATATATATATATATATATATATATATATATATATATATATATATATATATATATATATATATATATATATATATATATATATGACCCGAAACCAGTGGGACCTTCCTTATCATTCTTATAAATTAGAAACAATTCTCTATGAAATAGTTTCAATATCCTCTACTATTGACCATCACACCTAGATAGAAATATTTGTATATGTAGCTGGCTGTCTTTATCCTGATAACTTTAGATGAAATCATTACACAAATCAACTCATTATATGTGGATGCCAGAAAATAAATTCGAATCAAAACAACCAGTGTTTTTTTTTTTTAAATCAAGGTAGATAACTCTAGGACAGTAAAAAAACAAAAAAAAACAACTTACGTTTGTGTCTATCTGATAGAGAGTCGACCATACATTGTCCGTGAAGGCAGAACACAACTATGAGAAAAAACCTCATAGTTAACTCCTACCTCACTCTTCTACCTCACTCTTCTACCTCGCTCTTCTACCTCACTTTTCAGCAAATGTCACTGCAATAGAATAGAACAACCCAGGTAAACACGAGGTTGTAATGATTGTTATTATCGCATGAAACATCAGTCATTGACATGTGTGACAGACGGCTGGATGCACGGAGATTTGCATTCACACGGGGCTGTATTCTTTGCCTCACGTGGTACGGTTCAACAGCTGTAATTTGGTCAAAAATATAGTTCACCTGTAGCAGATGGTAATGATAAAGCCTTAGACCCAGATGCGTAGCGAAGGGGGGGGGGGGGGTGCGGACCGCACCGGGTGACACCATTTAGGGGGGTGACACCAAGGCAAAAAATAGTAAAATATATAAAGTTTGAGAGGGGGGGGTGCAAATCGAAAGTTCGAGGGGGGGGGGGGGGTTGCAAATCGAAAGTTTGAGGGAGGGGGTGCAAATCGAAAATTAAAAGTTTGTCCCCGGGAAGAGTCGCTACGCCACTGGGGGGGGGGGGGTGACACCATTAAGTGCCGCACCGGGTGACACTCGACCTCGCTACGCCACATCTTAGACCTAAAGGTCCGGGTAAAGGGAGTGAGGGGGGTTGATAAGAAAAACAAATGTCCCACTATATATTTGTTATCTCCGTTAAATCTAATTTCGCCGTGCATCAAATTATCAGTTTAATGTTGTATTGTAGCAGACAATTCAGTTGGAATATTATAGGGTCTATTTTATTTTAGCTATGAATATGAACGGTTGATATGTCATTTAGACAAACATCATGTCTGTAATCCTAAAAAAATGTTTCTAAAAAAAGCAGAAAGATGTTGAGTAACATTCGTCGAGAACAATGTTCCCGGAATTACGCTGGACAGCAAGTCGGAGTGCGTACGTGGTGGTGGTGTCCCGCATGGTCCTATGTAGAGAATTATATATAGAGATAGAATTAGCAACAGTAGTAAAATGTAAATGGTGATTTATTTATTTTTTTAATTTCCGTAGTGACATTTGTCGACAAGTTTGTTGATTTGTCATTGCAATTCATGTTTATCATAAGCTTATTTAGTTTACAATGTTAGTTTTTTCGTTTTTTTTTTTGGGGAGAGGGGGGTGGGTCGAACCTTGTAACTCAGGTTTTATCCCAATTCTAATGCAGCGGTTTTGTTTAAAATTTCATGATTTCTCTTACACAATGATATTGGCAAAAAAATATATATAAAATGCAAATACAGTTTACAGATGGAATACATTTTAAAACAGGAAAATGTGACATTTTTACACATCCACTAAACCAATATTACGTAATATAACATTCGAGTATCCTTAACATTATCACCATTCTCAAGCGACGACAAACCAACAACGAGTAACATCATTTTTTAAAGACGAAAGTGTTCGTCCCACCTTTATTTAAAGTAATTTCAAAGCTTTATATACTAAGTGTATTTAAAAAAAAACAGCTTGCATGCCTTTAATTTCATCTTCTTTACAAACAATGATAAGCAGCAGAAAAAAGGATACAGAAAAACAAAGTCCAGTAATATTACTAATATCTCTGTACCATGCCTTCTATTATATAATAAAAAATTTCAATATCTTAAGCGTTGAAGAGAGGGGATTTACATTTAAATCAATTAGTAAGTAATTTTCTTATCTTAACTAAAAAAAAAAACTTAAATAAAATAATAAAAATAATTTTTTTTTTGAGCAGTCTGATGGGTACTTGAATTACAGTTGGGAAAAATAAATTCGCGTGGGTATATTGCTGACCATTCTATCCATTCATTTGCCCAGGCCACATAAACAGCTAAACTCTACTTCACGGTATAATAGTACATTGGAAAATTAAATATATTTTCTTGAATTCCACTGTTTATTTGATGGACAATTATTTTTTTTTTTTTTTTTTTTTTTAAATACTTTTATTTGCAATTAAAACAAGTACATCAACATCAAATTTTTTAACATAATTTTGAACACCAAATGAAAACGAAAGGTTTTGCAAATGTACATAATGAATATTTACATGATGTCATATATTTGATTATAAAAAAAAAATTGCAAAGGATGACAGTAAAAGGGGTGAAGGTCAAATGAAAGTGTCAGAAGTCTGGGTGGGGAGGGGAGAGGAAATTTTTCAGAGAGGGTCAATGGGACAGTGAAGCATTTTCTATGTAGTTGATGGACAATTATAATGGACAATTAATTTTAAAACCCCACTCTCTTCAAAAGATAGATGTGTATGAAATTATCAACTGCAATAGCTCACTAAAAAAACGATGTATGATTAAATGTATTTTTACAATTTTTAAAAATATTTTTGAAGAAAAAAATAATTAATTAATTAAAATAATTAAAGCAACAATTTTTTGCGAGCCTCTAAAAATATCACCCATCCCCACTTTCCACATAATTTAAATTAAAATGGCAGATAACTATGCAATTATTGTTCCAAGCAAATCGAGTGGAGTTGCTAACCTTTAAAAAAACTTAAAGAAAAAAATGTTCAAAAGAAATAGATTATTACAAATAATGACAAAACAAGCATGATATTTTTTTAATAAAAGAAAAAGTCCGTTCATTGTGTAGATCCAAGCATAACAGCACTTATTACAGCGTGAGTTCAGCACTTAAGGTATTTGTAATAAGGATTCATATCTTACTTTAACAATAATGTTCAGTATTTTCCTCGGCTTGTTGTAATTTTTGACAACATTTCCCCCCACCTCCCTTGAATTTAACACAAACGTTTGACGACCACAAGGAACAACAAAGAGAGACTTAAACACAGATCGCCTCCAATCATTCTTTGATGGCCATTGTTGCCGACCAGTGGGTATACGGCAGCTGATGCGATGCCGCAGTGGTTTCCCTTATTCCTGGCCATCAACATAAATCCACTCTTGCCCCAGGTCGTTCCGTAACTGCAGGGAAGAAAAATGTTAATCGTGTGTAGAGTTGTTAATTGAATTTTAATTTCTACATCTCATTCATTTTCTGTGGATCAGTTTTACAATCAATATACAAATAACTATATATTAGCCATTGGATATCTCTACTAATACATCTCATTTACTTACTGTTGATCAGTTTTACAATTAATATAGCTAAAGTTACTATATATTAGCTATTGGATACCTTTACTAATATTTAGGTAGAGACTCACACTTTTCTTTATAGTTATTTAAATAGTCGTGTTTTATTGGAATAGTAGTAGGGCAGCCTACTAATTTCTGAAAATTTTAATTAATTCATTAAAAAAATTAGCCATCCAATTAAGTCTAATTTAATTGCTTTGTAATCGGGTCTTGACCCACGTGCCGAATTACAGAGAAAATTGATTGATTTCTCTCACCAGTTTAGATCTAGACCAGGGGTCTCCAAACTTTTCAGCCCGAGGGCCGCATTGACTATCAAAGTTTAGTTCGGGGGCCAGTTTCTTCCAGGCAAAGTACCTCTGCTATCACCCACAAACGTTTTTTCCGTGGACAAAAGGATCTCCGCGGGCCGGATGAGAGGACCTCGCGGGCCGCATCCGGCCCGCGGGCCGTAGTTTGGAGACCCCTGATCTAGACCGACAGTCAGATAGATATAAAGACAGAAAGACAAAGGAAGCAAGTTAAATAAAAGCTTGTAAATATATACACATTCACATTATTTCTAATGCTGATTATGAAACTGATCATTTAATTAACGCACAGAGAGGAGAATGAAACTATTAACTCGAGAAATAATAAAAAATAAATTAAACATGGGGAAAATATACTTTAACGATAGATTCAAGATTTACTACACAGTTTAACCTGAAACAAAAACCCGATAATATAGCTATAATTAATAATGGCCACTTAAATTAACCATAACCGAAATTGTCATAAAGTTAAATAAAAATTATTTTGTGTAAAATTATTTAAAAAAAAAGGGTTTGAATTTCCAGGAACCAACCTGTTTTTCACAAGCCAGTAATCCTGGCCTTTCAATGACCCATACCCAACCACTAGCACGGCGTGGGTCAATGTGTTTGAGCTGCAGTTTGGTGTGTAGTACACACCGTCGTCGTATAGGGCAAAGGTTGAATCATCGGCGTCTATGGTAACACTGACTGGACCAATCTAACGGACATTTAAAGATGATGATATAAGTTTGTACTTAATCGCAATTAACTAATTAGACACAACTCTTAAAGAAATATATAATTGAAACAGAGCTGAGCTTCCTATTCCCTGTCAACGCCAAGCTAAGAATTGATTCTAGCAACCTTGTTAGTACTGGCGAAAGAAAAACTTGATTTTAACAATACCTATTCGATCACCCAAATACAGAGCATCACCCAAGTAATTTTTTGAAATCCCCCCCCCCCCCCTCACCATCTTTACAGCATTTAAACGACTCTTCTTCTTTAATATAACTCAAGATTTAACTTAATTAAACCATTAAGTAGCAAGTACATAAAATGCGACAAAAATTACAGTAGCAACCGCTTCCTTCAGAGCATCTTCATCCCCGGGCGGTATACAGACGGATCCCCTGACTGTGGCTGCAACTGGTTTCCTGATATACTTGCAAAAGTTTTCCTGAATGGATAGAAAACTCATACATTATTATTTGACGTCAAATTAACCAGAATTAAAACAAGTTCTAAGACGAATTCGTGGTCGCAATGCCATCTTTTATTACTACTCACCGGATGATGCATTTTCCTGCACCTTCTGTTTATTGAGTAGATGTGCTAATATATGTCAAGTCACTATCAGGTCACTTAGAGTTGTTGCTCTAGTGAAATGCAATGACGTCTTGTTTTTTTTATAAGTTTGGCGTTGGTCAAATTTTGATTTGCTTCAAAAGTATTTTACTTTAAAGACCGTAACCTAACCGTTAATTTTGATTCGTTGCAAAATTATTCTAAAGACTTGTAGCCTGACCGTTAATTTTAATTCACTTGAAAGGTATTTTACTTTAAGGACATGTGGCCTGTGTTAATGTTACTGTTAAAGTTATAAGCTTAATGCAAGTCCCTGTATAGGTCAGAGTAAGTCCAATAGCACGTCATAGCAATAAGTGTTAGAACAAATCTCAGGGTAGGTCTCAACAATAGGTCTTCGAATAATATGTCGCAACAATGTGTCTTAAACAAGTCTCAGGTCATGTCTCAACAATAGGTCTCAGAAAAAAATTATTGGATGCAAATGCCTTTTATAATACACGTTGGATAACAGATTGATTATATACATTTAGAATGTGAAATTTTAAAGACCTTTTAACATAATTAGAGAAGAAATCAAAACAAAACAAAATAATAGAAAACATTTGTTTAAATTGTAAAACTCTTACTTCAGGTGTATACGGGTAGTTTTCGGCCGAGTCGATTCCTCCATCTTCTTTAATAAAATGAAATGCTTGGATCACGTTACCGCCATCACAACCATCATTGCCTTTAACAGTATAATTAATAAATCAATTGATTAGCAATGTTTATAGCAGATCATGTAACTTGCATAAAGAAATATCTCAGCATAAACTAGCGAATACAAAATTTCTTAAGACATATATATATATATATATATATATATATATATATATATATATATATATATATATATATATATATATATATATATATATATATATATATATATATACACACACACACACACTCACATATATATATATATATATATATATATATATATATATATATATATATATATATATATATATACACACACACACACACACACACACTCACACATATATATATATATATATATATATATATATATATATATATATATATATATATATATATATATATATATATATATATATATATATATATATATATATATATATATATATATATATATATATATATATATATATATATATATATATATATATATATATATATATATATATATATATATATACATATATATATATAAATAAAAAAATATAAATAAATAAATAAATAAAAAAAAAAATATATATATATATATATATATATATATATATATATATATATATATATATATATATATATATATATATATATATATATATATATATATATATATATATATATATATATATAATTGCAAACTTACCCGATGTTGTTGAACAATCAACCAGCTGTGATTCAGACAAGCTCGTTAGTTTACCAGTGGCCTTGAAATTTTGACCTTCCAATGACCCCACGGCCGAGAAAGCCCAGCAGGATCCGCACTCGCCTTGATCTTTGACGGGTGTGACGTAACCTTTCGAGCGCCAGTCTACCACTTTTGGAAGCTTCTTATTGGAAGATTTATTGAACATGTAAGTACAGGGATAATCCACATCTTCTTCGTAGAAGTCTCTGTTCACATAGAGGTTTGCTGCAAGCTAAAGTTAGTGAGGGGTAATATATTAGGGTGACAGTTTTGAAACATGATTTGAATATGAGGAGAAAAGTATTTAATTAATTTTTATACTTATCCACAACAAGACTTTAAATACATACATAATTTATTTTCATTGTAGAATATTGTTTATACAAACACCATTAAATGCTTAATTATAATCAATAGTCATCAGTAAAATGTTTCTTACCTCATCAGCAAACTTGTTCTCGTTTACCTTGTAAGTCAACACCCCTCGAGCGTACCTCGCGTTATGTTTTTCTATAAGCTCCACGTTTGATCTCCAGATCTCTCTCTTGATACGCTCCAAATGTTCCGGGTAGTTTTTGTTGTGTTTTTCTTTGTACAGCTCCCATCTTTCTTGTGTCGTAGCTGCAGCCATAGCTAGACATGCAGCTAGACATGCAGCTAGCATGAGATATGTGATGTAAAAGTTGGCCATCTGAAATATTATAACGTTTTTTTTTCATCATAGAAATTTAAAAATATATTTCACTGATTTTGCATATTTGACACCATTAGAGGCGCCATAAAAAGAGAATACTTCCTATCGATTCGATGCTTAATTACCCTGTCCTGCATATATATATATATATATATATATATATATATATATATATATATATATATATATATATATATATATATATATATATGTATATATATGAATATTGCTATCGATTTAGTAGGTTTATAAAAAAAAAGTAAAGAATCGGAATGAACACATACTTGTACTACTATTTTGAATTTTAATTCCACAACAAAGCTACATGTAACATAAACCACCAAACTGTATACACATCACAAAAAAAAACAGCAAGCAAGGTCTGTACCTAGCTGGACCCAAATTGTCCTGGCTGCATGGCTTTCTGTCTAGCCCTGACTGCAGCCAAGCCATGCCTTCTGCCTAGCCCTGACTGCAGCCAAGCCATGCCTTCTGCCTAGCCCTGACTGCAGCCAAGCCATGCCTTCTGCCTAGCCCTGACTGCAGCCAAGCCATGCCTTCTGCCTAGCCCTGACTGCAGCCAAGCCATGCCTTCTGCCTAGCCCTGACTGCAACCAAGCCATGCCTTCTGCCTAGCCCTGACTGCAACCAAGCCATGCCTTCTGTCTAGCCCTGACTGCAGCCAAGCCATGCCTTCTGCCTAGCCCTGATTGCAGCCAAGCCATGCCTTCTGCCTAGCCCTGACTGCAGCCAAGCCATGCCTTCTGCTTAGCCCTGACTGCAGCCAAGCCATGCCTTCTGCCTAGCCCTGACTGCAGCCAAGCCATGCCTTCTGCCTAGCCCTGACTGCAGCCAAGCCATGCCTTCTGTCTAGCCCTGACTGCAGCCAAGCCATGCCTTCTGCCTAGCCCTGACTGCAGCCAAGCCATGCCTTCTGCCTAGCCCTGACTGCAGCCAAGCCATGCCTTCTGCCTAGCCCTGACTGCAGCCAAGCCATGCCTTCTGCCTAGCCCTGACTGCAGCCAAGCCATGCCTTCTGCCTAGCACTGACTGCAGCCAAGCCATGCTTTCTGCCTAGCCATGACTGCAGCCAAGCCAAGCCTTCTGCCTAGCCCTGACTGCAGCCAAGCCATGTCTTTTGCCTAGCCCTGACTGCAGCCAAGCCATGTCTTTTGCCTAGCCCTGACTGCAGCCAAGCCACGCCTTCTGCCTAGCCCTGACTGCAGCCAAGCCACGCCTTCTGCCTAGCCCTGACTGCAGCCAAGCCATGTCTTCTGCCTAGCCCTGACTGCAGCCAAGCCACGCCTTCTGCCTAGCCCTGACTGCAGCCAAGCCATGCCTTCTGCCTAGCCCTGACTGCAGCCAAGCCATGCCTTCTGTTTAGCCCCCATTTTTTTTACCTTTGTTCATTATCACAACTTCAGTTATGTAGAAGCTTGCTTAATGGACAAGAACTAATTATTGACCTAACCCATCCAAACGAGAGCGCGTTCTTTTCCTTCTCTTCCCTAGTTAGATACAGGGCACTTTTCCTGCACTAATATAACAATGACGCGCGTTCAGGTCACATAAGGAGTAGATCTACCTTTGTTTGGTTCCTCCCAGCCTACAGATAGTGACAATATATCAACATCCAATAAGCTGTGCTAGTTTATTGTAGTGGCTTTTTTTAGGAGTTGGGATGTAGGCAATAGCGTCAGAAGGCTGGGAAACGCACTGGAAGACACCATTGAGTGGAGGGATGGGTGACACTTGCAATTATATAATATACTAACAAAGCCCACAGTATAAAGATATTGCCCATAGCATACAAATATGACGCACAAAATACAAGTATAAGGTACAATATAAATATATATATAAATAAATATATATTTATATAAATAAATAGCCCACAGTTAAAATTAATATCCTACAGTTAAAAATGTAACATACAATTACACATTTTAACCTTCAGTTAAAAATAGAGCGTACAATTTAAAAAAAAAACTTAACTATATTTAAAAATATAACGTACAATTTAAAATATAGTTTGAAAATGTAACGTATAATTTAAAAATGTAACCAATAGTTCACTAATAAAGGTCTTACCTCCCTTGTGTATGGACAATGCTCGCATTAGTAAGATAAGTGTTGAATATCATCCCGGTCGCTTTATATCTTGGATCGCTTGTTTCATGGAAATCACTTGTTAAATACATCCGTTTCAAGGTGGGTCCAATTTCTGTCTAGTATCATTACATTAAGGCAGGGAGATCCTCACTATCTTTCACTCTTAACATCCAAACGACCGACCGACCGACCGACCGACCGACCGACCGACCGACCGACCGACCGACCGACCGACCGACCGACCGACCGACCGACCGACCGACCGACCGACCGACCGACCGACCGACCGACCGACCGACCGACCGACCGACCGACCGACCGACCGACCGACCGACCGACCGACCGACCGACCGACCGACCGACCGACCGACCGACCGACCGACCGACCGACCGACCGACCGACCGACCGACCGACCGACCGACCGACCGACCGACCGACCGACCGACCGACCGACCGACCGACCGACCGACCGACCGACCGACCGACCGACCGACCGACCGACCGACCGACCGACCGACCGACCGACCGACCGACCGACCGACCGACCGACCGACCGACCGACCGACCGACCGACCGACCGACCGACCGACCGACCGACCGACCGACCGACCGACCGACCGACCGACCTGACTGACTGACCGACCATTCGACAGACCGACCATTCGACCGACCGACAGACTGACCAACCGACCGACAGACTGACCAACCGACCGACAGACTGACCAACCGACCGACAGACCGACAGACCGACAGACCGACAGACCGACAGACCGACAGACCGACATATTAGCAGTCAGACTCTCAAATTGTTAGGCGAATTATACAAATGTCATACAAAAAAAAAAACAGACAGAAAACAGACGTAGAGAGATAAAAAGATACAGCCATACAATATAGTCGCCATGTCTTCCAAGCGCGCACAACACTACAATACACTAGTGGTGTCAGGCTGCATCTTAGAGGCGTGTTCTCGGTCGTAAGTACAAACGGATGGGTTTTAATTGTTTGGGAAGCACGTGCATTTAAACTAAGTCGTAGTGAATATGCTTTTTGTTTCATCCATAGATCCTTTATTTTGTTCATCCTCGGCTTTACTGGGTCTATCAAATAAAATGAAATGTAGAGGTTATTGTCCCCTGACAAAATATTTAAAATAGCCTATAACTGTAAATAGGATAGAGGGTATTATTATTAAACTCTATTATTTTTAACGATTCTTTGTTTCAGTCAGTCTTGTTTTGTAACCCGTTTGTGTTTGTTCATCTTATATGTTGCGATACGCACTGGATCATCCGTAAAGGTGTGCCCGTGTATTCGCAACAAAAAATATACTATATTAAAAAAAAAAACTTTATTGTAATTTGGATCTAATATCCTTGCTTCATATTCAAATTTATAAAATCCCTAATTTCTCGCTAATTCGTATAAATATATGTGTGTTTATAAATGAAACAATTATAATGCCATTCTTGACTACATTTTTAAAATCTAATATATAAAGCTCAATTCTGTATGTAAAATATTTGTTTGAATAATTTGTTTGTCGTGGATACTTCAATGGATTTAAGTGTTAAATTATTATCGTGCTCACGGTCTAAATTTAATCTGAGTTAAAAAATTACTATTGAAAGTGTTGGGAAATAATTTTCATTTTTCAAACTGATAGTAATAATTGTCGGCATGTTCATTAAACACAATTTTTAAAAAATATCATCTTTTACAAAAATTCTAATTGTGTCTGAAAATTATTTATATTTAGCCCTTTAGCACTTACTTCCCTTTGATAAATTAGGAAAACACAATTACTTCCCTTTATAAAACATTGCATTAGTGGAAAAGAATTTACTTTTTATTACTTGGTTTTGGTGTTGGGAACCAAAAAAATTACATTATTAGCGGGGATTGATCAAGTGCAAATGTTGTAGGTATTTTACGGATAAGCTTGGAGTATTATAATTGTTCATTAAATTGAAACAGGCGCCCCCGCCGGCGCCCCACCAAGGTTCAATTTGGCGCCCTGGGTTATCCTTTGAGCGCTATGGTGCATAATTTTGCTTTAGACAGTGCGATAGAGTATGGATAAGAGTATGGATAACAAATGTTACTATAGTGTTTAAGTGAATAGAATCCAGACAGGGTGCTATTTGGGGCCCCGGGCCTCCCGTGTTCGGTTTGGCGCCTACGTTCGTTAAAGTGAGTGCAAAAGACTATGAATAAGTTGAGGTACTATAGTCGTTTATTAAGCTGAAACAGGCGATTCTGCCCCGGGCTAGACTGTGAGCACTTTGCGTTTATGTTCGCGTTAGTGTTTTCTTTGTATTTAGGTTGGGTTTGTGTTAGTGGTTGCGTTAAGATTTGGTTCGTTTTTGTTCTTTCTTTTTTCGTTTTCGTTTGTGTTTTTTTGGGTTTGTGTTTGTGTTTGTATTTGTGTTTGTGGTTGGTTTTGCGTTTGGACTTGGTTTGTTTTCGTTTGCTTTTTCGTTTGTGTTTTTTTCTTTGGGTTTGTGTTTGTGGTTGGTTTTGCGTTTGGATTTGGTTTGTTTTCGTTTGCTTTTTCGTTTTTTTTTTCTTTATGTTCGTATTGGTGTTTGTGGTTGTGGTTGGGTTTGTTGTTAGGTTTTTGTTTTCGTTTGCTTTTTTGTTTGTTTTTTCTTTGTGTTTGTATTGGTGTTTGTGGTTGTGGTTGGGTTTGTTGTTAGGTTTTTGTTTTCGTTTATATTTGTAATTGTGTTAGCGTTATGTTTGCGTTTTGTTGTTTTGGTTTTGGTTGGTTGGCAATGCCGGGTTTATGATGATTACTAAACACACAGGTAATGGTCTTTAAAAGAAAGGTTTTTCACAGAAGCCAGAGCAGGGTCTGGCCGGGACGGCTGGTCTAATATATAAAGCTCAATTCTGTATGTAAAATATTTGATTGTAAAATTAAATTTGTTTGTCGTGGATACTTCCATGGATTTAAGTGTTAGATTATTATCGTGCTCATAGTATACATTTATGAGTTAAAAAATTACTATTGAAAGTCTTTAAAAACAATTTTCTTTCTATATACTTAGAATAATAATTTTCAATTATGAACATTACATAAAATTTTTAAAAAGTCTATCAACGTTTATAAAAAATTTTAAATTGTGTCTGAAATGTATTGACTGCACAGTTACTTCCTTTAAAAAAATCATTAAATCGGGGGAAGAAAGAATTTACTTTTTATTACTTTGTTTTGGTGTTATGAAAAAATAAATTACATACATAATTAGCGGGGATTGATTAAGTGCAATGTCGTTGGTATTTTTAATACTGCCTTTTATTTATTCTATACACTGAACATACTGTTCACTAATTATTTTCTTAAATCAATAACATTTAATAAGCCAGGTCCTACAAATCCTATATTTTTATTTCTTTCCATTTACGGATAAGCTTGGAGTATTATAATTTTGTTCACTACATTGAAACAGGCGCGTCCGCCGGCGCTCCTGCACGGTTCGATTTGGCACCCTGGGCTATCATGTGAGCGCTATGCTGCATAATTTTGTTTTAACAATGCAATAGACTATGGATAAGAAAGGTTACTATAGTCTTTAAGTGAATTAAATCCGGGCGTCCCCCGGCACCCGACAGGGTGCTATTTGGCGCTTGAGCCTTCCCGTGTACGCTATGGTATCTACGTTCGCGTAAGTGAGTTCAAAAGACTATGAATAAGTTGGGTGCTATAGTCGTTTACTAAGTTGAATCAGGCGGTTACGCCGCACGTCGTCATGGTGCGATTTGGCGCCCAGGGCTAGACTGTGGACACTGAGTTTATCTTTGCGTTTGTGTTTTCTTTGTGTTTGAGTTTGGGTTTGCGTTTGTGGTTGTGTTTGCGTTTGGATTTGGGTTTGGGTTTGTTTTCGTTTGCTTATTTTCTTTGCGTTTGTGTTTTCTTTGTGTTTGTGATTGTGTTTGTGTTTGCGTTTGTGTTATGTTTGCGTTGTTTGTTTTGGTGTGTTTTGGTTTTGTTTGGTTGTGGTTGGGTTTGTGTTTGTGTTTGCGTTTGGATTTGTTTTCTTTTGCTTTTTTGTTTGCGTTAGTGTTTGTGTTTTCTTTGTGTTTGTGGTTTGGTTTGTCTTTGCGTTTGTTTTTGTGTTTTCGTTTGTGTTTGTTTTGTGTTAGTGTTATATTTGCGTTTTTTGTGTGTGTTTTGGTTGGTTGTGGTTAGGGTGGGCAATGCCGGATAAATGCTGATTACTAAACACACAAGTTATGGTCCTTTACAGATACGTTTTTCAGAGATGCCAGTGCAGGGCCTGGCCGGGACGGCTAGTATAAAAATAAATTACATTTTTCTGAATAATATAGAATTCATCTTTTATATACTTTTAATAAATAATATATATTGTTTGGTTTAATTAAATAAATAAGACTTAGCATAACACGCTGCAAGAATCTCTGATAATTACTGAAATATATGGCAGATAACTCTGTAAAAATAATTGTATGCAAATCGTTAGAGTTGCGACCCTTTAATAGTTAAACCATTACTTAGAAAAAAACAAACAACCTCGTTCATGTAAAAACAGAATTAGACTCTTCAATAATTTGCACAACATTAACTGATATGATATATTCTTATTTTATTCGGGATTTTTAGAACGTTATTTCTAAATTTAAACTACGCTTGGCAACAGAAAATTTACTAATCATCTATGAGAAAACACTAAAACAATACGAAAAATAATGTGGTGTCTCATATTATAGCTGTGAGGTTTTCCTGCATGATCGTGAGATCTATAGCCCATCCCAAAAGCGTTATTCGTGTTTCTGAACACAGGTAGCCATCTTCACCCCAATTAGTTCTATAGTGAGTAAAAAATGAAGGATAGTAAAAAAAAATTATTTAATCACCAGATCGGAGTTTGGTTAGAATGGGCAACTTGTTTTACTTAACCAGTAGTCAATGCAATTAAAGCGCCTGCAGCCCTCAATAAAAAAAAAACAGCATGATAGAATTGCGTGGGGTTGCAAGATTCGAGTAAACTACACCGTACTTATAAAGAGAAAAAACTGTCACTTCTAAATATGTTCCCGTACTAACAGACCCGGAGTAAGTACACATGGCTTAAAATATTTTTGTGAACAAAAATGTATTTAAAATCTCTAATTGTAATGTCACCATGAGAATACAATGTTATTGTCGTTTATTTCTTAGACCATCAACTCGCCTTAGTCATCGTCTTCTGATGTACAGACGTATCCAGTCATTGTAGGCCTAGCTTCTACATCAATGTTACTGAAACTACATTGTACTTGCTTGTAAAAAGTTATATAAAATAATTTAATGATAAGGCTTGCCAAAACAAGAGATGCATACGTTGTATTCAGTAGCGTACGCAGGGGGGGGGGGGGGGGGGGAGAGCAGGGGGAGCAGCCGCTCCCCCTCTGGCCATTTTCAGCAAAGTGGCGCCTTTTTTGAAACTTTTTAAACTCAAAGTTTTAAACAGTGATATTTGTTAAAAAGATATATTTTTGGTCGGCACATCTATGTAAATCACAAGATTTCTTTTCATGCAGCAATCAAGCATTATTGTACTGGTCTAGTATTGTCTACGTTCACAACACGTATTAACAGCTGCATCAGTTTGCCATTCTAAAAATAACCATTACGATGCATTGCAATGTTTAAAAAACCTCTACGGTAGTACCACTTGGCAAGAGGGGTGTTAAGTTTAAGGCAACTGTATAATGTATTTGCTTACGAATAATTGAATTAGAAAATGTTATACATAAAACTTCACACATAATTACTTTATATATACAGTTTGAATCGTGTGATTAATTTTAAAAAATTACAATACAGAAACAAATACAACTGATGTGGTACCTCTATTTAAATTTACTTATGAGCAAACTGCGTAGTGGTGGGGAAATTTTGACTAGGTCAACAACATCATTACGAGTAAGTAGTAGTATTCTTACAGTTTGGGCGATAGTGATTACGATTACAAATTATATGAAACAGTTACAACCCCCCCCCCTGCCCCTTGGACCCCTCTGTAAAAAAAATATTGCCATAATACCACTGCTACTTATTTAAATCTATTTCTGTAATATATATTTGTGTAATATATATATTTGTGTAATATATATGTATGTTTAGAACAGTCATCTAAAAACTGACGCTATGTTCACTCTGAGTTGGTTATCTCCCCCCCCCCCCCCCCCACACACACACCTCACCACCACAATTGTGTAGAGCGGCATTAATGTCACACCTAGGTATACACTGGGTTGGATAATTGACCTAAAGTGAAGTTGAACCCCCCCCATCCCCCCCCCCCCCACACACACACACCCCGAACTGATCTGTTAAGTACTTGTAGAAAAACGCGTAATGATGTACCAAAGCACCATGCCGCCAGAAAATTAGCTTTTTAAACGTAAAACTCTGTGAATATTGTTTTTGCAATTACCATTAAAAGGTTTGTGATCAATACAGTGATCTAACCCATATCTATCACTATTAATTTCTGAAAATTTTAATTAATTCATTAAAAAAATTAGCCATCCAATTAAGTCTAATTTAATTGCTTTGTAATCGGGTCTTGACCCACGTGCCGAATTACAGAGAAAATTGATTGATTTCTCTCACCAGTTTAGATCTAGACCAGGGGTCTCCAAACTTTTCAGCCCGAGGGCCGCATTGACTATCAAAGTTTAGTTCGGGGGCCAGTTTCTTCCAGGCAAAGTACCTCTGCTATCACCCACAAACGTTTTTTCCGTGGACAAAAGGATCTCCGCGGGCCGGATGAGAGGACCTCGCGGGCCGCATCCGGCCCGCGGGCCGTAGTTTGGAGACCCCTGATCTAGACCGACAGTCAGATAGATATAAAGACAGAAAGACAAAGGAAGCAAGTTAAATAAAAGCTTGTAAATATATACACATTCACATTATTTCTAATGCTGATTATGAAACTGATCATTTAATTAACGCACAGAGAGGAGAATGAAACTATTAACTCGAGAAATAATAAAAAATAAATTAAACATGGGGAAAATATACTTTAACGATAGATTCAAGATTTACTACACAGTTTAACCTGAAACAAAAACCCGATAATATAGCTATAATTAATAATGGCCACTTAAATTAACCATAACCGAAATTGTCATAAAGTTAAATAAAAATTATTTTGTGTAAAATTATTTTAAAAAAAAGGGTTTGAATTTCCAGGAACCAACCTGTTTTTCACAAGCCAGTAATCCTGGCCTTTCAATGACCCATACCCAACCACTAGCACGGCGTGGGTCAATGTGTTTGAGCTGCAGTTTGGTGTGTAGTACACACCGTCGTCGTATAGGGCAAAGGTTGAATCATCGGCGTCTATGGTAACACTGACTGGACCAATCTAACGGACATTTAAAGATGATGATATAAGTTTGTACTTAATCGCAATTAACTAATTAGACACAACTCTTAAAGAAATATATAATTGAAACAGAGCTGAGCTTCCTATTCCCTGTCAACGCCAAGCTAAGAATTGATTCTAGCAACCTTGTTAGTACTGGCGAAAGAAAAACTTGATTTTAACAATACCTATTCGATCACCCAAATACAGAGCATCACCCAAGTAATTTTTTGAAATCCCCCCCCCCCCTCACCATCTTTACAGCATTTAAACGACTCTTCTTCTTTAATATAACTCAAGATTTAACTTAATTAAACCATTAAGTAGCAAGTACATAAAATGCGACAAAAATTACAGTAGCAACCGCTTCCTTCAGAGCATCTTCATCCCCGGGCGGTATACAGACGGATCCCCTGACTGTGGCTGCAACTGGTTTCCTGATATACTTGCAAAAGTTTTCCTGAATGGATAGAAAACTCATACATTATTATTTGACGTCAAATTAACCAGAATTAAAACAAGTTCTAAGACGAATTCGTGGTCGCAATGCCATCTTTTATTACTACTCACCGGATGATGCATTTTCCTGCACCTTCTGTTTATTGAGTAGATGTGCTAATATATGTCAAGTCACTATCAGGTCACTTAGAGTTGTTGCTCTAGTGAAATGCAATGACGTCTTGTTTTTTTTATAAGTTTGGCGTTGGTCAAATTTTGATTTGCTTCAAAAGTATTTTACTTTAAAGACCGTAACCTAACCGTTAATTTTGATTCGTTGCAAAATTATTCTAAAGACTTGTAGCCTGACCGTTAATTTTAATTCACTTGAAAGGTATTTTACTTTAAGGACATGTGGCCTGTGTTAATGTTACTGTTAAAGTTATAAGCTTAATGCAAGTCCCTGTATAGGTCAGAGTAAGTCCAATAGCACGTCATAGCAATAAGTGTTAGAACAAATCTCAGGGTAGGTCTCAACAATAGGTCTTCGAATAATATGTCGCAACAATGTGTCTTAAACAAGTCTCAGGTCATGTCTCAACAATAGGTCTCAGAAAAAAATTATTGGATGCAAATGCCTTTTATAATACACGTTGGATAACAGATTGATTATATACATTTAGAATGTGAAATTTTAAAGACCTTTTAACATAATTAGAGAAGAAATCAAAACAAAACAAAATAATAGAAAACATTTGTTTAAATTGTAAAACTCTTACTTCAGGTGTATACGGGTAGTTTTCGGCCGAGTCGATTCCTCCATCTTCTTTAATAAAATGAAATGCTTGGATCACGTTACCGCCATCACAACCATCATTGCCTTTAACAGTATAATTAATAAATCAATTGATTAGCAATGTTTATAGCAGATCATGTAACTTGCATAAAGAAATATCTCAGCATAAACTAGCGAATACAAAATTTCTTAAGACATATATATATATATATATATATATATATATATATATATATATATATATATATATATATATATATATATATATATATATATATATATATATATATATATATATATATACACACACACACACACTCACATATATATATATATATATATATATATATATCTATATATATATATATATTATATATATAATATATACACACACACACACACACACACACTCACACATATATATATATATATATATATATATATATATATATATATATATATATATATATTATATATATATATATATATATATAATATATATATTTATATATATATATATATATATATATATATATATATATATATATATATATATATATATATATATATATATATATATATATACATATATATATATAAATAAAAAAATATAAATAAATAAATAAATAAAAAAATATATATATATATATATATATATATATATATATATATATATATATATATATATATATATATATATATATATATATATATATATATATATATATATATATATATATATATATATATATATATATATAATTGCAAACTTACCCGATGTTGTTGAACAATCAACCAGCTGTGATTCAGACAAGCTCGTTAGTTTACCAGTGGCCTTGAAATTTTGACCTTCCAATGACCCCACGGCCGAGAAAGCCCAGCAGGATCCGCACTCGCCTTGATCTTTGACGGGTGTGACGTAACCTTTCGAGCGCCAGTCTACCACTTTTGGAAGCTTCTTATTGGAAGATTTATTGAACATGTAAGTACAGGGATAATCCACATCTTCTTCGTAGAAGTCTCTGTTCACATAGAGGTTTGCTGCAAGCTAAAGTTAGTGAGGGGTAATATATTAGGGTGACAGTTTTGAAACATGATTTGAATATGAGGAGAAAAGTATTTAATTAATTTTATACTTATCCACAACAAGACCTTTAAATACATACATAATTTATTTTCATTGTAGAATATTGTTTATACAAACACCATTAAATGCTTAATTATAATCAATAGTCATCAGTAAAATGTTTCTTACCTCATCAGCAAACTTGTTCTCGTTTACCTTGTAAGTCAACACCCCTCGAGCGTACCTCGCGTTATGTTTTTCTATAAGCTCCACGTTTGATCTCCAGATCTCTCTCTTGATACGCTCCCAAATGTTCCGGGTAGTTTTTGTTGTGTTTTTTCTTTGTACAGCTCCCATCTTTCTTGTGTCGTAGCTGCAGCCATAGCTAGACATGCAGCTAGACATGCAGCTAGCATGAGATATGTGATGTAAAAGTTGGCCATCTGAAATATTATAACGTTTTTTTTTCATCATAGAAATTTAAAAATATATTTCACTGATTTTGCATATTTGACACCATTAGAGGCGCCATAAAAAGAGAATACTTCCTATCGATTCGATGCTTAATTACCCTGTCCTGCATATATATATATATATATATATATATATATATATATATATATATATATATATATATATATATATATATATATATATGTATATATATGAATATTGCTATCGATTTAGTAGGTTTATAAAAAAAAAGTAAAGAATCGGAATGAACACATACTTGTACTACTATTTTGAATTTTAATTCCACAACAAAGCTACATGTAACATAAACCACCAAACTGTATACACATCACAAAAAAAAACAGCAAGCAAGGTCTGTACCTAGCTGGACCCAAATTGTCCTGGCTGCATGGCTTTCTGTCTAGCCCTGACTGCAGCCAAGCCATGCCTTCTGCCTAGCCCTGACTGCAGCCAAGCCATGCCTTCTGCCTAGCCCTGACTGCAGCCAAGCCATGCCTTCTGCCTAGCCCTGACTGCAGCCAAGCCATGCCTTCTGCCTAGCCCTGACTGCAGCCAAGCCATGCCTTCTGCCTAGCCCTGACTGCAACCAAGCCATGCCTTCTGCCTAGCCCTGACTGCAACCAAGCCATGCCTTCTGTCTAGCCCTGACTGCAGCCAAGCCATGCCTTCTGCCTAGCCCTGATTGCAGCCAAGCCATGCCTTCTGCCTAGCCCTGACTGCAGCCAAGCCATGCCTTCTGCTTAGCCCTGACTGCAGCCAAGCCATGCCTTCTGCCTAGCCCTGACTGCAGCCAAGCCATGCCTTCTGCCTAGCCCTGACTGCAGCCAAGCCATGCCTTCTGTCTAGCCCTGACTGCAGCCAAGCCATGCCTTCTGCCTAGCCCTGACTGCAGCCAAGCCATGCCTTCTGCCTAGCACTGACTGCAGCCAAGCCATGCTTTCTGCCTAGCCATGACTGCAGCCAAGCCAAGCCTTCTGCCTAGCCCTGACTGCAGCCAAGCCATGTCTTTTGCCTAGCCCTGACTGCAGCCAAGCCATGTCTTTTGCCTAGCCCTGACTGCAGCCAAGCCACGCCTTCTGCCTAGCCCTGACTGCAGCCAAGCCACGCCTTCTGCCTAGCCCTGACTGCAGCCAAGCCATGTCTTCTGCCTAGCCCTGACTGCAGCCAAGCCACGCCTTCTGCCTAGCCCTGACTGCAGCCAAGCCATGCCTTCTGCCTAGCCCTGACTGCAGCCAAGCCATGCCTTCTGTTTAGCCCCCATTTTTTTTACCTTTGTTCATTATCACAACTTCAGTTATGTAGAAGCTTGCTTAATGGACAAGAACTAATTATTGACCTAACCCATCCAAACGAGAGCGCGTTCTTTTCCTTCTCTTCCCTAGTTAGATACAGGGCACTTTTCCTGCACTAATATAACAATGACGCGCGTTCAGGTCACATAAGGAGTAGATCTACCTTTGTTTGGTTCCTCCCAGCCTACAGATAGTGACAATATATCAACATCCAATAAGCTGTGCTAGTTTATTGTAGTGGCTTTTTTTAGGAGTTGGGATGTAGGCAATAGCGTCAGAAGGCTGGGAAACGCACTGGAAGACACCATTGAGTGGAGGGAGGGGGTGACACTTGCAATTATATAATATACTAACAAAGCCCACAGTATAAAGATATTGCCCATAGCATACAAATATGACGCACAAAATACAAGTATAAGGTACAATATAAATATATATATAAATAAATATATATTTATATAAATAAATAGCCCACAGTTAAAATTAATATCCTACAGTTAAAAATGTAACATACAATTACACATTTTAACCTTCAGTTAAAAATAGAGCGTACAATTTAAAAAAAAAACTTAACTATATTTAAAAATATAACGTACAATTTAAAATATAGTTTGAAAATGTAACGTATAATTTAAAAATGTAACCAATAGTTCACTAATAAAGGTCTTACCTCCCTTGTGTATGGACAATGCTCGCATTAGTAAGATAAGTGTTGAATATCATCCCGGTCGCTTTATATCTTGGATCGCTTGTTTCATGGAAATCACTTGTTAAATACATCCGTTTCAAGGTGGGTCCAATTTCTGTCTAGTATCATTACATTAAGGCAGGGAGATCCTCACTATCTTTCACTCTTAACATCCAAACGACCGACCGACCGACCGACCGACCGACCGACCGACCGACCGACCGACCGACCGACCGACCGACCGACCGACCGACCGACCGACCGACCGACCGACCGACCGACCGACCGACCGACCGACCGACCGACCGACCGACCGACCGACCGACCGACCGACCGACCGACCGACCGACCGACCGACCGACCGACCGACCGACCGACCGACCGACCGACCGACCGACCGACCGACCGACCGACCGACCGACCGACCGACCGACCGACCGACCGACCGACCGACCGACCGACCGACCGACCGACCGACCGACCGACCGACCGACCGACCGACCGACCGACCGACCGACCGACCGACCGACCGACCGACCGACCGACCGACCGACCGACCGACCGACCGACCGACCGACCGACCGACCGACCGACCGACCGACCGACCGACCGACCGACCGACCGACCGACCGACCGACCGACCGACCGACCGACCGACCGACCGACCGACCGACCGACCGACCGACCGACCGACCGACCGACCGACCGACCGACCGACCGACCGACCGACCGACCGACCGACCGACCGACCGACCGACCGACCGACCGACCGACCGACCGACCGACCGACCGACCGACCGACCGACCGACCGACCGACCGACCGACCGACCGACCTGACTGACTGACCGACCATTCGACAGACCGACCATTCGACCGACCGACAGACTGACCAACCGACCGACAGACTGACCAACCGACCGACAGACTGACCAACCGACCGACAGACCGACAGACCGACAGACCGACAGACCGACAGACCGACAGACCGACATATTAGCAGTCAGACTCTCAAATTGTTAGGCGAATTATACAAATGTCATACAAAAAAAAAAACAGACAGAAAACAGACGTAGAGAGATAAAAAGATACAGCCATACAATATAGTCGCCATGTCTTCCAAGCGCGCACAACACTACAATACACTAGTGGTGTCAGGCTGCATCTTAGAGGCGTGTTCTCGGTCGTAAGTACAAACGGATGGGTTTTAATTGTTTGGGAAGCACGTGCATTTAAACTAAGTCGTAGTGAATATGCTTTTTGTTTCATCCATAGATCCTTTATTTTGTTCATCCTCGGCTTTACTGGGTCTATCAAATAAAATGAAATGTAGAGGTTATTGTCCCCTGACAAAATATTTAAAATAGCCTATAACTGTAAATAGGATAGAGGGTATTATTATTAAACTCTATTATTTTTAACGATTCTTTGTTTCAGTCAGTCTTGTTTTGTAACCCGTTTGTGTTTGTTCATCTTATATGTTGCGATACGCACTGGATCATCCGTAAAGGTGTGCCCGTGTATTCGCAACAAAAAATATACTATATTAAAAAAAAAAACTTTATTGTAATTTGGATCTAATATCCTTGCTTCATATTCAAATTTATAAAATCCCTAATTTCTCGCTAATTCGTATAAATATATGTGTGTTTATAAATGAAACAATTATAATGCCATTCTTGACTACATTTTTAAAATCTAATATATAAAGCTCAATTCTGTATGTAAAATATTTGTTTGAATAATTTGTTTGTCGTGGATACTTCAATGGATTTAAGTGTTAAATTATTATCGTGCTCACGGTCTAAATTTAATCTGAGTTAAAAAATTACTATTGAAAGTGTTGGGAAATAATTTTCATTTTTCAAACTGATAGTAATAATTGTCGGCATGTTCATTAAACACAATTTTTAAAAAATATCATCTTTTACAAAAATTCTAATTGTGTCTGAAAATTATTTATATTTAGCCCTTTAGCACTTACTTCCCTTTGATAAATTAGGAAAACACAATTACTTCCCTTTATAAAACATTGCATTAGTGGAAAAGAATTTACTTTTTATTACTTGGTTTTGGTGTTGGGAACCAAAAAAATTACATTATTAGCGGGGATTGATCAAGTGCAAATGTTGTAGGTATTTTACGGATAAGCTTGGAGTATTATAATTGTTCATTAAATTGAAACAGGCGCCCCCGCCGGCGCCCCACCAAGGTTCAATTTGGCGCCCTGGGTTATCCTTTGAGCGCTATGGTGCATAATTTTGCTTTAGACAGTGCGATAGAGTATGGATAAGAGTATGGATAACAAATGTTACTATAGTGTTTAAGTGAATAGAATCCAGACAGGGTGCTATTTGGGGCCCCGGGCCTCCCGTGTTCGGTTTGGCGCCTACGTTCGTTAAAGTGAGTGCAAAAGACTATGAATAAGTTGAGGTACTATAGTCGTTTATTAAGCTGAAACAGGCGATTCTGCCCCGGGCTAGACTGTGAGCACTTTGCGTTTATGTTCGCGTTAGTGTTTTCTTTGTATTTAGGTTGGGTTTGTGTTAGTGGTTGCGTTAAGATTTGGTTCGTTTTTGTTCTTTCTTTTTTCGTTTTCGTTTGTGTTTTTTTGGGTTTGTGTTTGTGTTTGTATTTGTGTTTGTGGTTGGTTTTGCGTTTGGACTTGGTTTGTTTTCGTTTGCTTTTTCGTTTGTGTTTTTTTTCTTTGGGTTTGTGTTTGTGGTTGGTTTTGCGTTTGGATTTGGTTTGTTTTCGTTTGCTTTTTCGTTTTTTTTTTTCTTTATGTTCGTATTGGTGTTTGTGGTTGTGGTTGGGTTTGTTGTTAGGTTTTTGTTTTCGTTTGCTTTTTTGTTTGTTTTTTCTTTGTGTTTGTATTGGTGTTTGTGGTTGTGGTTGGGTTTGTTGTTAGGTTTTTGTTTTCGTTTATATTTGTAATTGTGTTAGCGTTATGTTTGCGTTTTGTTGTTTTGGTTTTGGTTGGTTGGCAATGCCGGGTTTATGATGATTACTAAACACACAGGTAATGGTCTTTAAAAGAAAGGTTTTTCACAGAAGCCAGAGCAGGGTCTGGCCGGGACGGCTGGTCTAATATATAAAGCTCAATTCTGTATGTAAAATATTTGATTGTAAAATTAAATTTGTTTGTCGTGGATACTTCCATGGATTTAAGTGTTAGATTATTATCGTGCTCATAGTATACATTTATGAGTTAAAAAATTACTATTGAAAGTCTTTAAAAACAATTTTCTTTCTATATACTTAGAATAATAATTTTCAATTATGAACATTACATAAAATTTTTAAAAAGTCTATCAACGTTTATAAAAAATTTTAAATTGTGTCTGAAATGTATTGACTGCACAGTTACTTCCTTTAAAAAAATCATTAAATCGGGGGAAGAAAGAATTTACTTTTTATTACTTTGTTTTGGTGTTATGAAAAAATAAATTACATAATTAGCGGGGATTGATTAAGTGCAATGTCGTTGGTATTTTTAATACTGCCTTTTATTTATTCTATACACTGAACATACTGTTCACTAATTATTTTCTTAAATCAATAACATTTAATAAGCCAGGTCCTACAAATCCTATATTTTTATTTCTTTCCATTTACGGATAAGCTTGGAGTATTATAATTTTGTTCACTACATTGAAACAGGCGCGTCCGCCGGCGCTCCTGCACGGTTCGATTTGGCACCCTGGGCTATCATGTGAGCGCTATGCTGCATAATTTTGTTTTAACAATGCAATAGACTATGGATAAGAAAGGTTACTATAGTCTTTAAGTGAATTAAATCCGGGCGTCCCCCGGCACCCGACAGGGTGCTATTTGGCGCTTGAGCCTTCCCGTGTACGCTATGGTATCTACGTTCGCGTAAGTGAGTTCAAAAGACTATGAATAAGTTGGGTGCTATAGTCGTTTACTAAGTTGAATCAGGCGGTTACGCCGCACGTCGTCATGGTGCGATTTGGCGCCCAGGGCTAGACTGTGGACACTGAGTTTATCTTTGCGTTTGTGTTTTCTTTGTGTTTGAGTTTGGGTTTGCGTTTGTGGTTGTGTTTGCGTTTGGATTTGGGTTTGGGTTTGTTTTCGTTTGCTTATTTTCTTTGCGTTTGTGTTTTCTTTGTGTTTGTGATTGTGTTTGTGTTTGCGTTTGTGTTATGTTTGCGTTGTTTGTTTTGGTGTGTTTTGGTTTTGTTTGGTTGTGGTTGGGTTTGTGTTTGTGTTTGCGTTTGGATTTGTTTTCTTTTGCTTTTTTGTTTGCGTTAGTGTTTGTGTTTTCTTTGTGTTTGTGGTTTGGTTTGTCTTTGCGTTTGTTTTTGTGTTTTCGTTTGTGTTTGTTTTGTGTTAGTGTTATATTTGCGTTTTTTGTGTGTGTTTTGGTTGGTTGTGGTTAGGGTGGGCAATGCCGGATAAATGCTGATTACTAAACACACAAGTTATGGTCCTTTACAGATACGTTTTTCAGAGATGCCAGTGCAGGGCCTGGCCGGGACGGCTAGTATAAAAATAAATTACATTTTTCTGAATAATATAGAATTCATCTTTTATATACTTTTAATAAATAATATATATTGTTTGGTTTAATTAAATAAATAAGACTTAGCATAACACGCTGCAAGAATCTCTGATAATTACTGAAATATATGGCAGATAACTCTGTAAAAATAATTGTATGCAAATCGTTAGAGTTGCGACCCTTTAATAGTTAAACCATTACTTAGAAAAAAACAAACAACCTCGTTCATGTAAAAACAGAATTAGACTCTTCAATAATTTGCACAACATTAACTGATATGATATATTCTTATTTTATTCGGGATTTTTAGAACGTTATTTCTAAATTTAAACTACGCTTGGCAACAGAAAATTTACTAATCATCTATGAGAAAACACTAAAACAATACGAAAAATAATGTGGTGTCTCATATTATAGCTGTGAGGTTTTCCTGCATGATCGTGAGATCTATAGCCCATCCCAAAAGCGTTATTCGTGTTTCTGAACACAGGTAGCCATCTTCACCCCAATTAGTTCTATAGTGAGTAAAAAATGAAGGATAGTAAAAAAAAATTATTTAATCACCAGATCGGAGTTTGGTTAGAATGGGCAACTTGTTTTACTTAACCAGTAGTCAATGCAATTAAAGCGCCTGCAGCCCTCAATAAAAAAAAAACAGCATGATAGAATTGCGTGGGGTTGCAAGATTCGAGTAAACTACACCGTACTTATAAAGAGAAAAAACTGTCACTTCTAAATATGTTCCCGTACTAACAGACCCGGAGTAAGTACACATGGCTTAAAATATTTTTGTGAACAAAAATGTATTTAAAATCTCTAATTGTAATGTCACCATGAGAATACAATGTTATTGTCGTTTATTTCTTAGACCATCAACTCGCCTTAGTCATCGTCTTCTGATGTACAGACGTATCCAGTCATTGTAGGCCTAGCTTCTACATCAATGTTACTGAAACTACATTGTACTTGCTTGTAAAAAGTTATATAAAATAATTTAATGATAAGGCTTGCCAAAACAAGAGATGCATACGTTGTATTCAGTAGCGTACGCAGGGGGGGGGGGGGGGGGGGAGAGCAGGGGGAGCAGCCGCTCCCCCTCTGGCCATTTTCAGCAAAGTGGCGCCTTTTTTGAAACTTTTTAAACTCAAAGTTTTAAACAGTGATATTTGTTAAAAAGATATATTTTTGGTCGGCACATCTATGTAAATCACAAGATTTCTTTTCATGCAGCAATCAAGCATTATTGTACTGGTCTAGTATTGTCTACGTTCACAACACGTATTAACAGCTGCATCAGTTTGCCATTCTAAAAATAACCATTACGATGCATTGCAATGTTTAAAAAACCTCTACGGTAGTACCACTTGGCAAGAGGGGTGTTAAGTTTAAGGCAACTGTATAATGTATTTGCTTACGAATAATTGAATTAGAAAATGTTATACATAAAACTTCACACATAATTACTTTATATATACAGTTTGAATCGTGTGATTAATTTTAAAAAATTACAATACAGAAACAAATACAACTGATGTGGTACCTCTATTTAAATTTACTTATGAGCAAACTGCGTAGTGGTGGGGAAATTTTGACTAGGTCAACAACATCATTACGAGTAAGTAGTAGTATTCTTACAGTTTGGGCGATAGTGATTACGATTACAAATTATATGAAACAGTTACAACCCCCCCCCTGCCCCTTGGACCCCTCTGTAAAAAAAATATTGCCATAATACCACTGCTACTTATTTAAATCTATTTCTGTAATATATATTTGTGTAATATATATATTTGTGTAATATATATGTATGTTTAGAACAGTCATCTAAAAACTGACGCTATGTTCACTCTGAGTTGGTTATCTCCCCCCCCCCCCCCCCACACACACACCTCACCACCACAATTGTGTAGAGCGGCATTAATGTCACACCTAGGTATACACTGGGTTGGATAATTGACCTAAAGTGAAGTTGAACCCCCCCCCATCCCCCCCCCCCCCCCACACACACACCCCGAACTGATCTGTTAAGTACTTGTAGAAAAACGCGTAATGATGTACCAAAGCACCATGCCGCCAGAAAATTAGCTTTTTAAACGTAAAACTCTGTGAATATTGTTTTTGCAATTACCATTAAAAGGTTTGTGATCAATACAGTGATCTAACCCATATCTATCACTATGTTAAAATGATCTTTAAAGAGCACAAAGAAGCAGTAATTAATTAAAATATATGATCTGAACTAAAACACCGTTATTTAGTTAAATGTAGGCTGTTATTCCGAATGTTTTTCTGAATTATTGAAAAGCGTGGTTTTATACCAACTCTGATTTTAAAAACTTTCATTATGCTGTAATACTTTAGCATTTATGATGACGATATATTAAATTCTGATTATAGACAAAAACATTTTGTAAACACGAATAGTGTTAAACAATTTCATTATATTCTTAAGTAATTATTTATTTGTTTTGATATTTATAATTAAATATGTAGATATATACATATTTATATTAAGAGAGTGATTATTTCACTTGTCTTAAATAATTTCCCAGGAATTATTATGTAAGAATTTTTTTTTACAAGAATTATAAAACAGATTGTGTTACGTGCATTGTTTTTGTTTGTAGTGTGTGCATATATATTTTTGTTGTTGTTTAGATTGATACAATATTTGTTTTGTCGGCATACATTGTGTGTATTTTTCTTATTTCTTCAGAGTGCTACTTTCAATTTATTTTACATCATAGCGAAGTAATGACATACAGCTAGTAATTATATATATATATATATATGTATATATATATATATATATATATATATATATATATATATATATATATATATATATATGTATACATATATGTATACATATATGTATATATATATGTATATATATATATATATATATATATATATATATATATATATATATATATATATAATACACGTATATAGAACGTGTTGAAAATTCGACGCATTTTTTTTGCTCTTTTCGCTCCCCCTACAACGAAAACCTGGATACGCTTCTGGTTGTATTATTTACGAGTGTTGGCTTTGCTAACTCTGAAGAGTATTGATGAAGGTGTCTCAATGACAGGTGTCATATTGTTTCTGAACCTACATTGTCCTTGCTTGTAAAAAGTTATATAAAAAATCTTTCTTAATAATCAAACAATATTTTATAAATAATAATATAGAAATAATAAACATAAAATATAAATATATATAATAAATATATAAATGCGACTATGAAACAATATTTCATATGTGCACACATTAAAAAGAAGAAAGCAATAAGGTTTTTTAAAAATATAAAAATGTTTTATATATATGAAGAAAAGAGTTTGTAGCTGTAATGTGATTTGAAATAAAAATGGTACTTGGATTTTCTATCAGACACATCTATAAATATAAATGTCTACAAAGTATGCGGAGGTCACAGAAACAGGTGAACTCTATTTCCCTTGCCCCATGGACCGTCATGTTTCAGAGGGAACTTTACTTACAAAGTATCAAATGTACTTTTCTCACATAGTAATATAATCTGGTTATAAAATCTTATATTTTCTAATTATTAGTTTTTATATATTCATAATATTTTACTACTAAATATTGAGACAATTGTATAACAAAAAAAAAACGTAAACGTACTGAAAAAGGGGGTGACATCGCGATACTCGTTGTATGTTATACATCAGTATTCAATAACTCAAATTAAGGACATATTACATTGACATCAAACCTTAACCTACTTGTAAAATTCGAAATATAACGGCTCGGTAAAAATAGGGAAGAGATATCTCATTTTCACCCATGACGGGTGAAGACATCCCCTCCCCCCGCTCTACCAATGTGTATCAAAAATTAAGCCCAGAGCTCCTCGCTCCAGCGACTTTATCCTTGCCTTGTGGAATACAACAGTTTAGTGTTATCACGAATCTAGGGTAGAGTTTCCTGTTGCCGAGCTTATAAAGCGCACAATGGCTTTAAAAGATATATGAAAATGTAAACACAGTTTACCATTATGAATCGTGAATGCTATACAGTATTTCTAACTCACAAAGTTTGACCCTGATAACGTTATATGACATTTCTAACACACTTTCCCTTTCCTAATATTCAAACGAAGAAACATTTACGTACAACGAAACCTGTAGCTAAATAATAGGCATCACATACTTTAAGATGGAATTCTTGTCACATCGTCAGAAATAAAATAAAGGACTTATACTATATCAAACAATCAATGTGTAAACCATTACCGTCAACTACGTTCTACAGCCGTTCTAAATGGAAGATACATATCAAGGTTTAACAGAAAAGAAAGCACAGGACAATAATATAACCTTTCCCCAACACCAGCCTTTAGACCATATAATATATTACAAAAGATAACTTACTAAACTATAACAAAAGCAACTCACCATTAACCATTACTGAAAGAGTAATTTTAGTTATCGTAACGAATGTAACTGTAATGAAATAATAATAATAATAATAAGTAATTAACTAAAACCAGTTAGTGTATTATCTATATATATAATTCTCTTCTGGGAGCCGTTAGAAAACAAGCTGCAAGCGCGCCTTACAATCCCCTCTCTTCCTCTCTATCGCTACCACCCCCACCCCCTCACATGGTCTGGTGAGCTGTGGTTCACGCTGTTCACATTTTACATTCATAGAGACGGGTTTGGTGAAGGCTATTAGGGGCAGATAATTTAATTTGAAACGATTTTAAACTTAGGGGAGGTAACTAAGAGGAGGCTGCTTTAACTTGGGGGGGGGGGGGAGAGGGGGGTTTGAGTGTTTTTAAGCAAATATTTTCCGGGGCAGCATTGGTACTGTCGAATTCACAAATTATAAATTACTGAAAAGTATAATAAAAAAACTAAATAGCGTCGTATGATACGCAGCGGGTCGGCTCGTTTATTATAATGAACGTCTACAGAATTGTGCGCACCAGTTTACAAAATTATTTTTTAACGCTTAAACTCTTTAATTTCTAGCAATTTTTTTCCAGTGAATTTGAAAGCTGATAATTATAAAGTGTTTTTTTTTAATATACTCCTTTTCCTGATTGTTTTTTTTTTAGATATAAATTCTTAATGAAATCGAAACCTCAAACCACTAAACATATGGGCTTTAAAAATCCGATCAGTAGCTTGCAGTCTCGCGAACAAATTTATCCGCCCCTTGCTTAAAGTCCGTGGGAACCAACCGTCCGTGACAAAAAATCGACAGTTGTTAACAGGCTGATCGAATAATTTATTATTGAATGTAGCACCATTTATATTATTTTAATTACTAATTAAAAATAAAGTTTTAAAAAAAATGAGATATTATTGCATTGTCCTCGAAGACAAACATGTCTGGAAATCAAGAACGAAATCGCTGCATTATAAGTAGGTAAAACTGTCGTAAGTATTTCAATGTGAAGTAAAAAAAAAATTGTTTGAAAAAAAAAGAAGCAATATTAGTCCGTCTGACGGTTTTAAAAAAGCCGAGATAAAAATATTGACATCTACTTTCTACTTTTAGAGCATGAAATTATTATGACATTTAAATGGGTTGAACAAAACAATCTCGTAGATTTTTAAGTTAGATAAGTTGATATGGTAGATAACTCTTCAATATTTGACGCAAGAACATCATGGACAGCTGCAAATCTTTGTTACTTTATTGAACAGCGCTCAGAAATAAAACAAGAACACATACAATATAAAGTAAAATATAATACAGAAAGATACAAAAATTTCATGGTATATTCTTATTTTATTTATATTTATAAATATTTTAAAAAGCAATTTTAAAAAAATTATATTTAAGGCATTAAAATGTTACATTTGGGATCTAATCAATTCTGTATATGTGAAATGCGTAGCCTACAGATATAAAAATCATGCATTTAAAAAAAGCATTTTCACCGACACGTTCTACTAATAAACAGCAAGTTTTTCTCTCACATGCATTTAGCACTACAGTCTGATGACAACAAGATACAATAAAAAGAGACAGAAACATAACTTGCTTCCCATCACCGAATCGGCGTTGTTGTGCTGACCTCCATGAGTCCCCACCAGAGGATAAACGGCATTGGAAGCAACGCCGCAGTGGTTGTCTCTGTTCCTAGCAAGCAACATAAATCCATTCTTGCCCCAGGTCGTTCCGTAACTGAAAAACAAACACAGCAAGTAAATCATTTCATGATAGAAAATAAATAAGTTATTTCTTCATGTTCATCATTCTTAATTGTAATGTTCGAAGAGATTTTCTCCAAAACAAATAAGTATTACGTGTCAACTTTCTATGTGCCAAATTGGTAGTTAGGCAGATTTTAGCCTGCTTTTCTTTCTGGATTTGCTTCCATAGATTTGCTTCCATAGATTTTGTCAGCCAAGAACAAACTGCAAGACAGCAGTCGCTTCAGTTTGGATTTTTCTCTCCCAGATGGGATAAGGGATTTAGAAGCCATGAGCTTTACGGGCACCCACTAATACATGTTATGCAAAAAATATGAATGTCACAAGTAAACAGGTCGGGGGGATTTTTAAAAAAAAAACGTTTTTTTTTTAGATTAACAAGATTAAAGTAAAAAGATGTGTATTATGGTGAGGATTTGGTCTTTGGGACAGCGTTGGGGTTAGATTTTAGATAAATTATAAAACATGGTCATAAAAAGCGTTCCTATGATTTCAGTGTAAATAAAAATAATAAGGAACCAATTGATTAAAAAAAATTGAGTTTATTATACAGTTGAATTTTTTTTTTACAAACCTGTTTTTCACAAGCCAATAATCCTGGCCTTTCAGTGTCCCATACCCAACCACTAGCACGGCGTGGGTCAATGTACTAGAGCTGCAAGTTGGTGTGTAGTAAATACCGTCGTTGTAGTGGGCAAAGGTTGGGTCATCGGCGTCTATGGCAACACTGACTGGACCAATCTACAGGACATTTAATGTTTAACGTGAATTATAGGCCTATATATTTTAATGTTATACATGTTTGAGAAAAATATTTTACAAAATAGTTATTGGTCAAAACTCAATGTTCTTTACTAAACGTTGAATAATATTAGTGACCAAGCAAAGAAATAACTAAATAGCTAAAATCCGAAACATTTAAAATAACATAGACTACCAATACGTATTCAAAAAATTAAAACCAAATTATATACATTATTAGTCAACAGAACACCATATAAAATGCACGCACTAATCAAGAGACTAAAATGATTCCGTTAAAAAACCGGTTATTCAATTGTCATTATGTTGTTTTTTAAAGTAATTTGTATTAGTTGAACCGAGAAAATTGTATAGATTGCATACGTCTTGATAGGTAAATTTATAGAATCTTGATATATATCAAATTTGAATGAAATAGTTCATTTCTTTATATTCTAAAACTGGAAGATGACGCCATTGTGTTCTTTTAATTGTGTAAACATATGGCATGTGACGTCATTGTTAATTGCGTTCTTGTTAGAACCATATACACTTTTTCCGGTTGCATAAGTAAAAATGTGTTTCTACATTCAAATATGCCCTTATTTTTTCTTTAAATAAAATTTAGTTTATACATTTGAAACATCTAACATAATATTTTCAACAAAAGTCCATATCAAGTTCTCCATTTATCGCTGAAGATACTGATATGATAGCCTGTGAAAATATTTTGCGGACCATGAGAGAGAGAGAAGTGCGCACATGGTCTTTTATATATTAGGATAATAACTAATAAGAAACTGATCGTCCCCCAACCTGTTGATGAGCGGTACCGTATGCGTACGTATAAGTCTGACAGAAACACATTATTCCAGCACAAACATTATGGATAAATCTCGATTCTATATCCTGATTCAATCTTTATGGCTTTTGAGCATATCACGGGTGCAGTACATTTTAAAGAATTTTGTCTTCACTTCATTTAACTCAAGATCTTTCAGCTATTAGCATCAATCATAACATGCAAGTACGTAAAGTCAAACAATAGTTACTGTGGCGACAGCTTCCTTCAGTGCATCCTCATCCCCTGGAGTTATACACACATATCCCTTGACGGTGGCTGCAACTGGTTTCCTGACATTCACGCAAAAGTTATCCTGAAAGATTTGAAAAATCATGAATTATTTTTATTTTAAAAGTAAAAAAAAAATCAAAGACAAAATGGTGGTCACAATACGAGTTTAATGTAATGCTCGCATGATCAAATATCTTCTTATTGTCTTTTGTTTTATATGTATTAAGCATAGAGCTGCAGTCAGCCTACACAGCAGCTTAATTTTAAGTTGGTGCAGTTGAATTTGTCTTTTAGATATTGTTATAAAAAATCGATTTCTAACGAGACTACACCATCATTGGCCATGTGCCACCGCAAGAGACAAGTAAAAGTGCCTGAGCTGAATGGATTTCCAACGGGTTCAGACTACTTAGTCGCAATTCTATTTTTATCCGATAGCCAATCAATGTATCTGCCTTTTATAATATAATCTACATTTCTTACGCCCAGTTGTCAAAAGTTATCCCAGGTTGCCACGATATCTTTTTTTTTTGTCCGTGTTATTGCAGCTCTCGTTGGATTAGATTTTGTCTTGGTTTTAATCTTGTTGGTTTGTTTTTAACAGGTAGCCTAAAATTTCCTTAAAGCTTCAAAGGCATTCGACTGTAAAGTTATGTAACCCAACGATTGGGATTCTCACTGGCCAAGTCCCAGACAAACTACAAGAAAGATCTTAGTCAATTCATTGTTTAAATTATAGAACATCTTCAAGTGCACTTTTCGAAAATGTGTTTTACAGTACATCTGACGACACATCTAAAATGCGTTCTTAAAACAAATCCTATATATGTAAATCTATCGCATCAACTAATTAGAATATAGTTAACTAATCTATTAAGCATGTTTATAATCGTAAGAATTTAATTTATTGCTTTGCAGGAAGTTAGTTTAGAAAAAAAAAGATCCATTCACATATATTTCTAGACCAAATCTGAATAAACGTTAATAATTATTCTTACTTCAGGCGTATATGGGTAGTTTTCGGCGGAGTCGATCCCCCCATCTTCTTTAATAAAATCGAATGCTTGGATCACGTTGCCGCCATCACAGCCATCGTTACCTTAAATACAAAAACAAAGCAGATCATTTGAATAGAGATGTTTAAAACACAATATCAGGACAAACCTGCGAATACTAAATTTGTAAATAATGTGAATGATAAAATTCATGACAACTTATAAAACAGTATCTCCAGGAAACAATATTTGGAGGATCTATGAAATCTTAAAATAAAATATCGCTAAATATCCAAATATCTTAAAACCGTATTCCGGAATGTCTGAAATGGGATAAAAAAATCGTAGTTTCAGGTGTTCAATTGGATTACCAGCAAAGTAAAGAATAAGCTGTTCCCATGAAGAATATATATATATATATATATATATATATATATATATATATATATATATATGGTAAAGCTTACCCCACATCATTGAACAATCGACCAGCTGTGATTCCGACAGGTTGACCAGTTGACCAGTGGCCTTGAAATGTTGACCTTCTAATGACCCAACGGCCGAGAAAGCCCAGCATGATCCGCAGTCGCCTTGATCTTTAACAGGTGTGACATAACCTTTATAGCGCCAGTCTACCGCCGCTGGAAGCTTCGGGTTTGAAGATTTATTGAATATTTTCATGCAGGGTTCCTCGTTGTCTTCGAAGAAGTCCTTGTTTATATAAAAGTCTGCTGTGGACTAAAGTTATTTGGTACAAAATATGAAACTAAGATTTTTAAAAGCGATTTTATATATATTTTTATATCGCTCTTACCTTATCAGTAAACTGTTTCTTACTTCATCAGTAAAATGGTTCTTACCTCATCAGCTAACTAGTTGTTACCTCACCAGTAAACTGGTTCTTACCTCATCAGTAAACTTGTTCTCACCTCTTTAGTAAACTGGTTATTACCTTATCAGTAAACTGGTTCTTACATCATCAGTAAACTGGTTCTCACTTCATTAGTAAACTGGTTCTTACCTGATCAGTAAACTTATTCTCGCCTAAAGTATAATTTTCCAACCCTCGAGTGAACCTCGCGTTATGTTTTTCTATGACTTCCACGTTGGATCTCCAGATCTCTCTCTTGATACGCTCCAAATGTTCCGGGTAGTTTTTGTTGTGTTTTTGTTTGTACAGTTCCCATCTTTCTTGTGTTGTAGCTGCAACCATAGCTAGGCATGCAGCTAGACAGGCAGCTAGCAGGAGATATGTGGTGTAGAATTTGGACATCTGAAAAACACAAATTTTTTACACACAAAAAGATCACTCAATGTTTTTGCACGTGAAAAATGTTATAAAGATTCACTTCACGTAATTGCCGATAATTTTAGATTTCTTCTTAAAAATAAAATGCCTTCTGATAAAGCTTAGTCGAAGTAAAATATTCTTACACATTAGTTTTGTGTTTTTATTTTGCTTTTAGTTTTTTAAAATGTGTAGTGTAGCATAAACACTTGTTTCTAGACTTAGTTCGGCAGCACATTTACGTACTATAACTTTATTATTTTAAGGTGATGGTAAAAATAGCAGTTGAATACAGCAACAGATACCGCAAACAGAAATAAGCGTAAAGTTTTCATATATTTGAATTCAACTTGGAGTTTGAAAATAATTTTGCTGAGAGGAAGGCGTGGTGTTAATCTTTTTAATCGTGTTTTAAATTATGTGATTTACTTTGTGTTTGACAGTTAATATTTTCTATTTTGGTGCTAAAAAATATAAGAGAAAATTATTAATTTAGTTATAGTTTTAAACAACGAATACGTATTTGAAAATAAACTGCATTTGTTTGTTAAATTGCCGCTGGGTGTCGTTGTTTGATATTTTTGTCCTACTTTTGTTGGGATATAACTGTCACACACACTCAACTATAAAAAAGCTGTGAAAAAAGATATTACATTTGAAAAGGCGATTAAACTAGGTCGTAGTATTACAACCAGTGCCTGCAATTAGTTTTAAAGTCAGCAATAAAAACCCTTAGCGTAATACTGAACGACGCAAATATTTCACAGAGCGAACTTTGACAGGGGACGGCGCGGTAGGTCGTTCTTTGACCGACTTCCTCTCATGACCAAACCAGGCAGGGCAATATTTTTATTAAAGAAACCAAGTTGTTAAAATTAATCGTAAAAAATTTCATTGCATCAAATGCACTGAACATTTTATTAAGCTTATTATAATAAAGATTTTAAAATATCTGTTTCACTTTCTGCTTTTTAGTTTTTTGTTCTTAATGTAGAGAGCATCATTTACGATTTAATTTTTTTTTGGTTTAAGTACCTTTGCGATCACTAAAAGACAATCGTATGCCTCTTCTTAGTTTATTGTCGAGAAATTTGCTTATAAAAGCCTGAACAGATACTTTAGGAACATATGTGTGCTCTAGAATGCATCATTTACTTTCATTTCTAAATCTCTACGTTGATACTGTTTCATCAAGAAATTTTGTTTATGTAAAATGAACATACAAGAGCTATTGATTTATCAAAGTATCCATAACAAGATTGAAGTATTATGCCCTGATCTATCAAATGTCAATTATTCTTTTAATAACATTTTGTAAAGGTATTCAATAGATAAGAAAGTGACCCACGCTCTTTTTTAGTTATTAAAAAGTAGTGTATTATTATGTATTTTAAGACAATCATGACTTTTTTTTAGTAAATACTTATATAAAAGCTTGTTATTAAAACGTTTTTATGGTTTTTTTTTCAGTACTTTAAATATTTTTAATACAGTAGAGTTGCGCAACTAAAAACAATTGTGCGCCAAATGAACATGAAAAAAGTGCGTAAAAAAGCGCGGAAAATAACACTTTATATAGGAAACGGATTAATTCATAAAAAATAATTAGGCATTCAATTAAGTCTAATTTGATGTCAAATAGCATTGTTTTCTGTTTTTGACACAAGTGCCAGGTTTGATATGAATCGGTCAGTTAGAAGTGATCGAAATTGTGCTCGGCAGTTTCGATCCATGACCAAGCATTCAGCACGACAGTCAAAAGCACGACATACAAATGAAGCAATTTAAATTAAAGCTTGTAAAAACCCTTACCAATAACTAAACACTAATTGCGATCTCGGTGGAACTTTAAGAGCAATTATGTCTTACCTCTATTAGCCTTATACAAAATTTTCTTTGCAAAAAAATGTACTCGAATTGCTAAATGTTAAATATCCTCTTCATGCGAGTTGATGTCCTTCTATTTCAGTAAAATAGTATATCATGTCAAGAAATGCTTTGCCTTGCCCAAGTTGTTGAATGCCAGAACTTTTGCAATGGTACATTATCTACTAATATTCAGCAAGATTTATCCAATCGAAGCCGCTGCTTTTCATTCAGTTTGAAAGTAGGTTATGTACATTCTAGGAAACTAAATTGAAACCACGCTAAAGGGACGTAACAACAAGGTCAAGTAGCCTGACTTGAAAAGCTGAGGAAATGGGGGGGGGGGGGGGGGGGATTGGCATATTTGGAATTTGGCCCACATATTTAACTGCAGTCAAAGGCATACTTTATTTGTGTGAATGTGTATGTATGTGTTTGAAGATATGTGTGTTCATGTGTGAATAACCATAATTGTATGTAGGCATATGCCTGTATGTGCAAGTGTATGAATGTATAAATTTATATGTAAACTAGGCAAACTGCCTAGCTTCGCTTAGGTTTAAGAAAAAACACTTGCCTAAAATCATACCCTTGGATAAGCTGTATAATAAATAAACACATACTAAAAGTAGCACTATTGCTAAATTAATACTAACATTATAAACGTAATTTCCTTTTTTAACCTTTTTACTTTCTCGAATATACGAAGTATAGAAAAAGTCTTGTAATCGTACAAAAAAAAAATAAAATAAAAAAAAGATATCGAGATTTTTGCAAATCTTGACGTTTTACACCTCCCTGAGCAAGAAAACATAGTTTTGCAATTTTGTCCGTGTGTCTGTGTGTGTATGTGTGTCTATGTCTGTGTGTGTGTGTGTATCTTTAAACACGATAACTTTAGTACCGTTACAGCCAGGTTAATGAAATTTCATGAAGTATTATATCAAAATCGCAGATCCGTATAAACTTTTGAGCGATTTCCGATAACCGGAAGTGGACATTTAAAAAAAGCCTATAACTTGAGTACTATTTCAGATAGATAAACGAAATTTCATGTTAGTAAAAGATCTTATTCTCTGCCTTCTGTCAAATTTTGAGTAATTTCCGTTGACCGGAAGTAGTAATTTTCGTTGTTTATGATATCTCAACAACGAATGAGAGTTTATAAAGTACTAACCATATTCCGCACTATTATACACATTTTGCTTGGCGTCCGTTTTTTCTACGAGATTATATTCTATTTTTAAAAGTTTAAGTAATTAAAAATCATGTCTATATAATACATTTGTGGTATACCGTGGTTATAAAGAAAGAGAAAAGGGTGTGGGGGTTGGGCGTACGCCTGCTATCGCGGAAGTCTTCAGTTCAGATCCTGTATTTAATTCAGTATGACACCCCTGATCCACCCTGATTGTTGCATACCTTATATTAGGTAAATTCAAGGTGACAGGTCGTATCACACTATACCCGCATATTCCAAGGTTACAGAAACCGGTGAAATTTTTATTTCTCAAGTAACAGATTTAAACAATATTTTTTTTTAGGAGTACTTATAAAAAAACCTTGAAGGTAATTTCTATGTTATATAGGCCTACTCAATGTTTGCATGGTCATTTTAATTAATTACATTTTATTGCTTTTTTATGATATGAAAATGATAGTATGTGTGTTTGTGGGTTTGTCCTTTATACAGAACTCTTCTTCATTCGATCACCATGAAACTTTGGGGAGTTGATGAGAATACTTCAGGGGAGGGTGCGATTTTTCTCAATATATGTTTTGGCGCACATAGTTACAGAGCGGCTATCTTATCATTTGGTATCCGTTGATGACGTGTCCTGCAGAACGGGTAAAAGGTACTTTTATATTCAGCGCCCCGAGCTCCTCAGTGAGCTCTATACCTCCTACGTTCGTTTAAAGAAAAAGGTTATACAATAAAGACACAACAATCGTTGTCTATATCGAATAAAGCGCGCCCTCTGGCGCCCCTGATTGGAGGCGATTTGGCGCCCCGGGCTTACCCTGTAAGCACTATGACGCCTACTTTCTTTTTAGACAGCGCGATAGGCTATAGACAAGATGGTGTATTACAGTCGTTCACTAATCAGGCGCATCCGCCGGCGCTCTGGCAGGGTGCGATTTCACGATCCCGAGAGCTCCTCTTTACGTGCCTGACAACTGGGCGGTCGTCGAAGTGTTTTTTACTTCACTATTACGGAAAGTGATTAACGTGCACTCAAGACTTTCATATATCACGCCCCAGGGGCGTGCTGTTTTTAAAAAAAATAAAATGCATCGCATACATAGCTTACATCATAAGTTTGCATTGCCTGTGTGTTCCCTTTAATTTTAAGCCTTAAATATTAGTTTGCATTAGTTTGAATATTATTATGCATTTTTTTCACAACAATAAACAATGTTTAATAAAGGTAAAACTGAAGCTCATTATTTCCAATGACCATCCAGAGCTTTATCGATGACGAAACCTATTTTTTGTGACCCGCGGGTTGTTCTACGACCTCAGGAGTTATGATGGGGTTGTACGTGCGGATTTTTAAATTTAGTTTTTTTTACAAAAACATTGGTATGTTTATACAAGGACAAATGTTTTTTTTCTCCAAAAGTAACCCCATTTTTGTGTCCCCTTGGTGTCAATTTAGGACCTCAGGAATTAATCAAAGGGTTCCTACGTGGAAAATTATTTCCACTATATAGATCATATAAGGCTCTGGTCTGTCGAGGTCAGATTTGATCCATTCTTCGAGGACTTTGTGGCTGACAGGCATTTGCCCCCTTGTTCTGTTGGCCCGAGGCGAGAGTGTGCAACTTTTAAAGCGCATGCAGCACCGAAAATGCCCTAAATGGCTTCGGACCATTTGGCCTTATATATATATATATATATATATATATATATATATATATATATATATATATATATATATATATATATATATATATATATAAACAAAATTAAACAAAATTAAAGAAAATGTATAAACATTCGCAAAAAATCTAAATGTGTCTGAAAATTATTTTCATTTAGTCCTTTAGAACTAATTACGTCCCTTGATAAATTAGGAAAACACAATTACTTTTCTTTAAAAAAACATTACATCTGGGGAAAAAATACTTTTTATAAGTTTGTTTTGGTGTTGGAAAGATACTAATTATATAATTAGCATTGATTGATAAAGTGCAATATGGTAGGTAAAACACGGATATTTTAAATACTGTTTTTATTTATCACTGGGGGGTCGGCGTGGTCGAGTCGGTAAAGCTCATGGTTGCTAAACCGAAAAGCCTCGAGTTCGAACTCTCGGGCAGATGAGGCTCGTTAGCTGGGAACAGCCACTCTTCTAGGAGAGACAACTCCAAAATTAAACAACTGCTGCCTTGTGGTTTGTTCTTGGTTGGACAAAGGCTATGGAAGCTAATCCAAAAAGAAAAGCAGGCTGAAATCGGAGTCAATGGCCCAAATGGCGCAAAACCAGTTGACACGTAACGCTTAATTGTGTTGGAGGCGTGGTCGAGTCGGCAAAAAGCTCATGGTTGATAAATTCGAACAAAGTCTCGAGTTTAAACCCACTGGCAGATAAATCTCGATCCCACTTCAACACTAATAATTAAGAACGAAAGAAGAAGGAAGAAGAAATTTATCACTGAATGTACTGTTTACTAATTATTATTTTTAATCAAGAACAGTTTAGAAGCTGCCCCTAAATGTCCTCTGTGTTTACTTTTATCTTTTCGTTTGCGGACAAGCTTGGGGTATTATAGTCGTTTACTAAATTGAATCAGGCACGTTCGCTGGCGCCCTGACAGAGTTCGATTTGGCACCCTGGGCTATCCTGTGAGCGCTATGGTGCAAACGTTCGTTTTAAAGAATGCGATAGGCTGTGAATAAAAAGGGTTACTTTTTATGAAGGGTGAAACATTGTTTTTTTATTTTGTTCATTCCACATGACGTTAACTAAAATTATAAGTTTCCAAAATGAAACTTGTCTTACAAAGCCATCAATATTAATTTTTAAACGCATTGTTTAGATAATAAACACAAGAATATTACATTTTGGCGATCAAGTCTAGTTTTTTACTATAAGCACTTTTCCTTTTAGATAATTTGCATAATTAAAGATGTGTTTCTACATTCGAATATGCATTTATTATTATTTTCCTTCTTTAAATAAAATTTAGTTTATACATTTAATACATCCAGCATATTATTTTCAACAAAGGTCCGTATCGTTAAGTTCTCCATATATTGCTGAAGATATTGATCACATAACCTCGGGACAAGCGGACAGAGAGAGAGAGAGAGAGAGAGAGAGAATGAGAGATAGAGCAGCCGATCAAACACTATTTTCTATGAAAGACTCAATGAAATTATCAATGACAGAGTCAATGATAACTACCGCTCTCCTGTATTTTTCTCTTAAGAAACTCAATGATAAAGCGTTAGTAGTTATAAAGAGAGAGAGAGAGAGTTTATCAAAACGGAAATAATTCAACTAGTTTAATTAATAAAGCGTTAAACGTAATTATTAATTCTTAATTTCTCAGCGATTGATACAGTTGTTTAGGGACAGTTAAACTATTTTTTTTTAAAATATAGATCCTCGATCTTCATTTATAATTTATTAATTAAAATAAGATTTTAAAAAAATAATTAAAACAGGTCTTTGTAGGGCCTACTATATTATTAAAAAAAACAACTAATGAATATAATAAATAATTTTGACTATTTCTCATTCTAAACCTATCGAATATCTTTTTTTTTTAAATGCAAGGTAATCTTTTATAGAACCTACATGATTAACTTTTCTTCTAATAATAAAAAAAACTCTAAAAAAAAACTATTATTCCTACAAATATTAGAGTAGTCTCCCTTGACAGTTTCTATTCGAATGTATTTTGTGTTAATTTTCGTTTTGAAATACAGTTGACTTTTTAAATAAATTATATAAGAAAACAATCTATCTCTGTGTATATTTATTTTAAAAAAATATTACAATAATTAGAATAGGTGTTACTGGTTAAATAGCAATTATTCTCATTCTAAATCTTTGGCTATCGAGTTTCATGGGTTTTTAAATTTAAGATTATGAACACATTGGCTTGACGAAAATGATTATATACACTTAAATACATACTAAAATTTACTTTTGTTAATAAACCTACACTATTTTATGCACACATACAAAAAAGAATATTTTAGCGGCAGTTACAACGTCAAAAAAAAAAAAAGGAAACTCCTTTATACTGAATAGTTCTACGTAACAACAAAAATGTAAAAATACATAGTCCTAGAGCACACTAGCACATACATATCTAATACGAGCATATGTGTGTGTGTAAGTAGGATGTGAGGTGTGTAGACAGGCGGGGTGGAAGGAAAGCAGTTTGGCAGGAATAACGGTAGGTAGGAAAGTAGGTAGGCAGGCAGCAGCGCAGGCAGGTTAGTAGATAGGTAGGTACGTAGGCAGGGAGTTAGGTATGTAGGTAGGTGGGCGTAGGTAGGAAGGCGCCTCACTCGGTATAGTGAGCGATTATAGTAGCCCATCATATTCATAGCGTTTCGCAATTATTAAAACGAACAAAGGTACTATAGTACTCACGGGAAAACCCGGGGAGCTAAATGGAACCCTGCCAGGGCGCCACCAAATCGAATTTTTTTTCGTAGAAACCACCACAGGGGTATTAGCATTAACTTCTCAAATTTGAATGACAAACGAATGAAATCTTTGATAATGCTTAAACAAATAAACCCACATATTCGTTTTTGGGGCGCGGGTTTGTCCACACTGCCGCCTAGACGCACCAAGGCTCACTGTATGAAAGCCTTGAGTGTACGTTAATCAACCTCTGTAATAGTGAGGTAGAACACACATTGGCGACCGCCCATGTGTTAGAGACGCGTCCCTTGGCGCTCCAGGGAGCCACTGGTTATATTTCCACAGGGGCGCCCCTAATTCGGTTTAATTATAAAATGTCGTGTGCCACCGTGTCCCTATTGTAGGGTGCTCTTTAAGGAGGCACTCTCTGTAGAGCCCGGGGCGCTCGCTGTCGCCAACTGCCAGGGCGCCGGCGGGCGCTCATTATTCTACTTAGTGAACATTTATAGTAGCCCATCTAAACCGTAGTGTCGCCCGAGATGGGTCTTGGCCGCTCTGGGCCACTCAACCGCCAGGGAGCTGGCGGATGAACCTGGTGTAGTTTTATCACTGAATCTCAGAGGCGTAGCACCATTCCTGGCGCCTGGGGACAAAGTTTCAATTTGGCGCCCCCCCCCTCCCACCGGAGACAAACTTTCAATTTGGCCCCCCCTCCCCGTATTTTAAAAATATTTATAATGCAAAACTATAGCTAAAATGTGCTTTTAAATTTTTCCAACCATTTTGGCGCCCCTAGGGTTGGCGCCCGGGGACATATGTACCCCCGCCCCCCTCGCTGCGCCTCTGCTGAATCTAGTATTACCTATGACCGCAATTGATGAGATAGCCCCTCTGGATTCCCCTCTGGATTCTGAGCTCATAATCGTATAATTAGAAAAATCGAACCCTCCCAGGGTGCCACACTTAAGAATTTTTTTCTTTCTCGAAATCCTTTTCACCAACTACCCAAAATTTTATGACTCTCGTACGAACAGTGTCAAATTGCATCTGGCTTTTATTTTTATGGAGAAAAATTGCATTGCTTCCTGTCAGAGACCCCAGATCGAATGGGGCGCCAAAAGGGGTAGACAATTTAAAAAAAAAATCCTCATTCTTCAGTAAAATTTAAGAAAACAGATTTATACATGGCTGATATCCTCAATTATTTTATATAGGGGAGTGTATGTAGGGATGGGCGCCTTTTTGCCAGCGTTTGAATAGGGTTGGCACATAATTGATAGTTCGCCCCGGCTGCCGGAATAGGTTGCTACGCTTCTGCTTCCTGCTAGGGTGCCGCCCTGGCGAAATCTTTCCGGGGGGGGGGGGGGGGCGTGCGGACACTGTTAAAAGTATTTTTTTCTATATAAATTCCGTTTCGTTCGGGGGTGGGGGGGGGGGTCGATAGACTTTCTTCGGGGGGTGGGGGGGGGGGGCTCTGCTCCCCCCCCCCCCTCCGAATAGATTCCTGGAAAAAACTCTGTTCACAAAGTTTTATGGCGATCCGATGAAAAAGATGTAGTAATTCATATAGGACAAACAGATAAACATACTTTTATTTCTATAAATATAAATAGATATATAGGGCCTACTTTAACTAGTGTCCGCATACCCGCACCCGGAAACTTAGTCACAATTTTCTTTGTTACATTTGAACCCTTTAGGTTAATCAATATTAACACAATTGAACAAGATGCAACAAATACAGTTAACCAAGAAATTGAACAAATAAAATTCACCTTATCTTTTTATTGTTTCTAGATATAGAGTAGTAACAGACTACCTACAGGTCCTAACTCGCGACGAGGTACACATTTGTATTAAAACACACATCTAAGACATTTTCCATTTAGGTGGGTTTTGCAGTACAGTGGTTTCTTAAGTCGTGGACAAGTGATTGCGCTTATCTCTGTTGAGTAGCTATGTATTCTGTCCTATATTAGACACATTTGTAAATATCTGTCACAATATGGGCATAGAGATGATATAACGATAGATTATATTTGCGGACGACGCTAAACTTTGGCATCGACACCACGGCCTACAAGTTCAAATTCTGTCCTTCAGAAATGTTTGAAGTCTCTAGATTAAAACTACTTTTCTCTTTTATGTACCTACTGACCACATCGCATGCATTTGTTCTGAAAGTCTAAAAACAGAAGCACAAATATATCGTCTAGACTTGTGAGGTCTACAGATTATGTATTTTGGCAGTTATCTAAGCCCTTGCCTGTTCTGACTCAAAGCCTTATTCTTTCTCTATCGACGCCTTGCGTAACATGGGATTGGGTTTTTAAGGCGGCATAAAGCTTTATGTTGTTCCTTTTTGAGTACACTAGATTAAAAACTAACGTTTTCAGATGCCTAAAGATGTTTAACCACTAATTAATCAGAATAATGGGTCAAGATTTCAATTCTTGGTTTTGGGACACGTTAGTTGCCGGGCTTGAGCTAATGTCGATAGCATAAGGACTGTACCTTGATGCGGGCGTTTTATTTGTTGCCCATCGTAATAATTGAATGGTTGATGGGGCTTCTTCAAGGGTTTGATTTGCCGTAATGTTAATGATATCATGCATGTGCGGCTTTTCTAAGAAGAAAATGCGTTTAAACACTTTTTAGTTATGCTTTTTTTAAATAGGCCTATATTTCACGACATCATAATCGTAATGAACAATAAAATGAATTTAAACAACTTTAGAATACACCTGTTTCGGCTAACATGAATGTTATTCTTCAAACTAGTAATGTTAAACGTGTCTTTTTCGCATTTTCGACTTTAAGCAATACAGTAAATTCCGATAACGTCCATATGCATACAAGCAATGGCGTAGGCGAGGAGGGGTTTAATAGTGATTTAATAATGATACTTTCTTAACCCTCTACTGGACATCATGTTTGGTACCTTGCCCCCGGCAACTGGGTGGATTTGGATTACACCCAAGTTTTACTTCATAGTAAATGGCTTCAGTTTTAATTATTGGAGTTGGTAGCAACATTGACACAGTTGAAATCACATTAATTAGTATATAATTTACCATTACTAACAATAGGCCTTACTTAATTGTTTAATGTTGCTGGATATTAAGCCTGGTAGGTATTTATATTTATTAATTTGTACAGAAACAAAAAAAGGATTCCCAAACAAAGTTTTATTTTTCAGAAATAAAGAAAATGATACAAATCAATAAAGAACAGTTTTCAAAAGAATTTGTATAAAAGTAATTATTATAAAATAAGAATATAGCATTGCATAGATAAAAATAAAATACTTGACACAAACAATATGAGGAATATTTTTTATCAGAGAAGAGAAAAATATATGATGTAGTTTGAAAATAATAATGTACAGAATGTAGCTTTTGCAGATTAAAATGAAAATTCTCATGCCTATATAATTTATTGAGTAAATGAAGCAAGACCCAAAACAATAGGCTAAATAATATGCATGGGACAGGCATTGAAAACTACAAATTGCATATAGTGAAGGTTACCCTATTTATTGGCTATATCCACAGTAAAGATTTATGGCTTTATTACCTGCTTGTAAAATTGTTAAGAAAAGTAAAGTATTGTTAACTTTTTATGGCAGGCCAACTACGGGCTGTGTTCTGGGAACATGTCATCTGTAAGGGGCATTGTTCTCGGCACATGTTGTCATTTTTTGTGTTCTCGGCACATGTTGCCATTTTGAGTGTTCTGGGAACATGTTGCCATTTTGTGTGTTCTGGGCACATAATGCCATTTTGTGTGTTCTGGGAACATGTTGCCATTTTGTGAGTTCATGGAACATGTTGACATTATTTGGCTGTGTTCTGGGAACATGTTGCCATTTTGTGTGTTCTGGGAACATGTTGCCATTTTGTGAGTTCATGGAACATGTTGACATTATTTGGCTGTGTTCTGGGAACATGTTGCCATTTTGTGTGTTCTGGGAACATGTTGCCATTTTGTGTGTTCTGGGAACATGTTGACATTATGTGGCTGTGTTCTGGGAACATGTTGCCATTTTGTGAGTTCATGGAACATGTTGACATTTTGTGTGTTCTCGGAACATGTTGACATTATGTGGCTGTGTTCTGGGAACATGTTTGTATCATTTTTAAATATTATAATAAAACATTTTTAGAAATTCTATATTAGGAATTGTGTATATATATAAATTTATATATTTAATAAGACAATTGGATGAATTATAATAAACAGCAAAAATCATTCAAATAAGTTTAGAAGTATTTGGCTTGCTGTCCTAACAGTGAACTATATTGCGAGCTTGTTTCCCTAGTGATAACCCATGTTTTTTGTGCGACCCTTCCAATCAAGTATCCAGCTTTTTCTTGGCCTGTATCAAAATGCTGGTCAGACTTGCTTGACTTGTGTATCACAATATGATTTTGAATGTTTTTCTGTAAATGAAATAAAGGCAAAATATTTTGATACTTTCTTTTGTGGAACTTGCAAGAAAAATAAATTACAAATTTATATTACTATCTCTAATATTTCTTTACTATAACTAATTACTTTGAAAAGATAAAGCACATGATGAATAACAAGAAACAAACATTATCAGCAAAGATTATAGATTTAAAATTGTGTTCATTCATATTGAAGATTAATGAAGTAGACTATCAATATTTACCCTCTTGATGGCTGATACTTTGATTTGATGTCTTTACTTTAAGCTTACACATCAGTCTCTGTGTGGTAAAATATGAAATAATATGCTTCAATAAAACTGTTTCAGTATATTAATTATATTAGATAAGTACATAGTTTTGAGCTCTATAACAATATGTGTTTCAATTATCATTCAAATATAATACCCTCTATGTTGTACAACTCACTGATTTATTAGAATTTAAGAAAAGACAATAATTAATAAAATATTTTGGATTAAAATCCATTATATTTATTTTAACATATAATGCTATCTCTTGCTATAATAATTACTTTAAAAAATGGGTTATGCCTATAGTACAGTTACCTGAGGATGAAACTAGGCACAGTGTATAGTCCACGGAGACTGATTAATATCCCTTGTAATTGAACATCAGTTGTAGTTATGAAATCTGGATGACCAAACACACACTCATAGTCCTGAAAAGCAATTTACACATAGATTAGCAAGAATATCTCACAAATTATTAAATTAAAGCTAACCCCTATTTAGTGCAATCCATCAAAGTAGTAGCATTTTTGTTAAGTTGTAGACAAAATACAAAGTAATGTTTGTTCTGTGATTTACATACTTTTATAAAATAGCAATATATATATATATATATATATATATATATATATATATATATATATATATATATATATATATATATATATATATATATATATTCATTGTAAATTTTAGTTATGTCTTGCTATTAAATTTATTTACTCGACTGATCTAAACTCACTTTATTTAAACATAATATAGTGGATAAGTATAGTGATTTTATTATTCAGCAATAAATAGCAGGCCTAAAAAATTTTAAATAGTAACGTTTGCGAATGAACACATTAAATTCTATGTATTTTCATTTCTATGTCTTTCCCAACTTGATGCATATTACTAACCAAGCATTAAACTATAGTCCTAAACCTGACTCTAATTATCATTTATCGGACAACCTGAACCTTTGCGATACCATGTTATAATATATTATTTTAAAAAAGAGCTTACCACTAATTACTAAAATCAATTGTTTTTAGTATTAACTGAGCCGCATACTATTTGCTCCTATTGTCATCACCAGAAATCCAGTATGTTGGCAAAGATTAGTCTCTAAGTTCCCTGCAACCTCCTTCCTCTTGAGTGCGGAAAACACTGAAATTATTAATCATTATTTCATTATGCCTAATAGTTTAAAGGTAGTATTAAAGTAGTACTAAATAGTATGAGTCTTAGTTACTATAGGTCTAATGATAATTATTATTGTGTATGCTTACATGCTTTAAGTTTTATGCACAATATTGGTATATAATATATAGTCTATAGTATATAGCTTAAGCTATAGAGTATATAGGCCTATAAGCCTAAATATAACAGCAGCTTGAATAATGCTCATTAGCATGCATTCACTATAAACTATAAAGATAAACAAATATTTCAATTTAATTTAATTATAACTAATAGGCCCTAATAGTAAATAGGCTTTTTTCTTGTGGTAACAAATTTAAAGTATAGGGCAGTACAGTTATAGTATAGGCCTACTAGATTCTATATTTAAGTATGTGGGCTTTTCATTCCAATGCACCACAATAGATACCACACATGATCAAGCTTGACCTCTGATCTAAAGATTTAATAATTGGGCCTAACAAACAGTGAAACTACAATAAAAATCATGTAAATTACTAATTTAACCTTCTTACCTCCGCTTCTCTAGATCTAGATGGCAGATGGGTTTTCTTTTTATGCAGCCGTATGATTAGATTCTAGAATCTAGACTATATTCTAATAAACATGAAATAACTACTAACCAGAACACTAGATCTAAATTTCTATATTCTAAGAAATATGTATTAAACCTAGGCCTATAGGCCTAATATTTATTTTAAATTCCTATGCGATGTGTCGTGAACTGTAGGTTTCATGTTATTTTTGTAATGGCGGAAATCAGTTCAAAATTTCGTTTCCTTCCTTTTGTTATTCTATTTATAGATTCAAAAGTCGGAGCAATTATCATTGAGTTTGTCGGCTGATCCACACAGGAAGTGACCGTATATCTATTAGTTACTCAGTGATCCGATCATTGACAGATACAGAGATAGCCATTCGCATGGGGTGGATAGAGAGAGAAAGAGAGAGAGAGAGAGAGAGAATTTCGCACATGGGCGACTATATTAGGATTTAGAACTTAGCATGCTTAACTGTGACACGGGCTTAGTAGCAAAGGTTTTTTTTTTAATTAAAGAAAATCAATACTGAATAAAAATAAAATATTTTTTTGAAGTTGAATTTTTAATAATTTTTTTTCATAGTTTGCATACATACAACATGTCACATAGCCTGCTGTGAATAACATAGCGAGATTTTCACCTAAAGTGTTCGTTGTAATCGTACCGCCCAGTAGTGTTGGAGTCTATTTGTATGGCGATGGTGATATCGCAGGTGTTTCGCTTCCAGTTGCACCGTACTTTTTTAAGATTAAGCACTTGATAAGTCGTACGAAAGAGATCAAAGAACCAAAGTAATTTTCAGGAACTCCCCCCCCCCCCCCCCCCCCACGCGGGATTACGCCTAACGCCCTCCCCATCTAACGAAATAGAAAAAGAAAATGGTATAGACAATTAAGAAAACATATAAAAAGCAAATTAGTTTCATTTTCTTATTTTCAGTGCATTTAGAAGCGTGTTGTTATAAAGGTTTATTATATTTGCTTAATTTCTAATTTTTCGTGATTCCTAATTTATGACGTCGACACGATTAAGAATATTTGCTTTAATACATCATCAGTAGCTCGCGATATCTAAAAGACGATTGTCTACCCCGTGAAAGCAGCCGTCCGTGACCATATTTTTTAGGCGACAGCAAGGTCTAAGTTTTGTAATCTCCTTCTAGTTACAAATCGTTTAAAAACTTTATTATCTGCCCCTAATAGCCTTTACTAGATCGACCGTCTCTACGATTGTAAACATTCGGCGTGAGCCACAGCTCAACAAGACTGTTACGGTGATCTAGCTAGTTAATATACCTTATCTCCCCTTCTTTTATTATCTCCCAATAGTTTCAAAACCGTTTAATTAATGAATAATTAAACGTCGAATAAAATTAAAAAATAAATAGTCTTGTATTGTCATCGAAGTGGAACGAATCTGGAAAGTTTGAATGAAATCGCAGCATTAAATGTGGATCGAAATTGAGTTACAACAAACAAACAGACGTTGCAAATTAAATAAAAGATTGTAATATATTTATTTATAACGAAAATACAGTTTATATTTATCGATCGCATGTATTTTAAAACAGGAAAATGTGACATTTTTAAACATCTTCTAAACCAATATACGTAATATAACATTTGTTGCTCTCTTTACATTATCACCACTCTCAAACGACGACAAACCAAAACACGAATTACATATTTATTTTAAATAATTTCAAAACTTTATATATATATAATATAAAAAAACAACGACAACTGGCACGCCGTTTATTTCAGCCTCTTTACAAATAGTGATAAGCATCAGAAATAAGAATTTAAAATAAACTGGGAGTGACCCCCCCCCCCCCCCCCCTAAACTTTCTCGAATATTCTTATATAAAACAATAGGGGATGGGAACTCGGGACATAGTTATGATTTTTAATCCATTTTAAATACTTAAACTTTAGTAAATAGAATAGAATATCATAGAAAAAAGAATTGCGCAATATTATTAGTACTTTATAAATTGAGAAATCGAAAATAGCGTAAATTAGTACTTCCGGTAAACGGTAATTACTGAAAATTTGACAGAAGGTAGAGAATTAGATCTTTTACTTACATGTGAAAATTTCATTTATCTATCTGAAACAGTAGTCAAGTTATAGGCTTTTGAAAATTTCAAAGTAGAAAAAGAACCACTTCCAGCTACCGGAAATCGCTCAAAAGTTTATACGGATCTACGATTTTGATAAAATACTTATATATAAAATTTCATCAACCTAGCTGTAACGTTATCGTGTTTACAAACACACACACAACAGACACACACTCGGACACACAGACATACGGACAAGATTGCAAAATTATGTTTTTCCGTATCAGTGAGGTGTAAAACGTCGAGATTTGCAAACATCTCGATTTTTTTTTGCACGATTAAGGGACTTTCTCTATAGGGCCTACTTTCTCTATACTTCGTATATACGAGAAAGTAAAAATAGATTCTAATAATATCTCGGTACCACGCAATCTATAATAAAATGAAAAGTAACAAAAATATATTACTAAAGCGTTGAAGAGAAGGAATTTAAATTTAAAACTATAACTAAATAATTTACTTATCTTAACTAAAAGAAATCTATAATAAAATAATAAAAGCTGTGAGCTGACCCAGCTCAGATGGGTACCTGATTTATGATTGTAAAAACAAATTCACCTGGTTATAGTGCTGACCAAACTGTTCCTTCATTTGCCTAGACCACATAAACAGCTAAACTCTTCTTCATCTGCCCTACGGAACACAATGGTACATTGGAAAATTAAATATATTTTCTTGAATTCCACTGCTTAATGTTTGTCGGACAATGACAATTTTAAAACCCCACTTTCTTTAAAAGATAGTTGTGTATGAAATTATTAATTGCGCTTCAGATTCAGCATAAGCTCACTCAGAAAATCGAAGAATGATTAAATTTAAACGAACGCTTTAACACACAACCCGCTTTCCACAAAGTTTGAAGAAAAGTGCAGATAACTGCAATTATTGTTCCAAGCACATCGATTGGAGTTGCTAACCTTTAAAAAAAAATAAAAATAAAAAAAGTTCAAAAGAAATAGATTATTACAAATAATGACACAACAAGCATGATATTTTTTAATTTAAAAAAATCCGTTCATTGTGTAACATTAATATAGCATAACAACACTCGTGATTACAGCGTGAGTTCAGTTTTGAAGTTATTTGTAATGATGATTTACAAATTACATAAACAATAATTTCCATTATCTTTCTCGGCTTGTAGTAGTTTTCGCTTGAATTTAACACAAAAGTTTGACGACCACAAGGAACAACAAAGAGAGGTTTAAACATAGATCACCTCCCATCATTCTTTGTTAGCCATTGTTGCCAACCAGAGGGTATACACGCTTTTCTTTATAGTAATTTAAAGAGTAGTGTATAATTTATTTTCTATTTTTAGTGCATTATTACATAAAAGCTTGTTATTAAAACATATTTCGAATGTGCACACACGAAAACAGAAAAAAGCAATCAGATTTTTAAAAATATAAAAATGTTTTATTACTACGAAGAAAAGAGTTTGTAGCTGTAATGTGTTTTGAAATAAAAATGGTACCTAGATTTTCTATCAGACACGTCTATCAATATAAATGTCTACGACGTATGTGGCGGTCACAGAAACAGGTGAACTCTATTTCTTTTGCCCAGTGGGCGGTCATGTTTCAAAGGAAACTTTACTTTACTTACCAAGTATCATATGTACTTTTCTTACATAGTAATATAGTCTAGTTATAAAATCTAAAATTTTCTAATTTTTAGTGTACACAAAAAATTATAATAAAGGTTTTTATAATTCATAATATTTTACTACTAAATATTAAGACAATTGTATAACCAAGAAACTTAAGCGTACTGAAATAGTATGTGACATCGCGATACTCGTTGTATTTTATACAGCATTGTTCAATAACTCAAATTATGGACATATTACATTGACATCAAACCTTAACCTACTTGTAAAATTTGAAATATAACGGCTCGGTAAAAATAGGGAAGAGATATCTCATTTCCACCCATTTCGGATGAAAACATCCCCCCACTACCAATGTGTATAAAAATTAAGCCAGAGCTCCTCGCTCCAACGATTTTATCCTTGCCTTGTGGAATACAACTGTTGAGTGTTATCGCGAATCTAAGGTAGAGTTTCCTGTTGCCGAGCTTATAAAACACACAAAAGACACAGAAAAATGAAAACACAGTTTACAATTATGAATCGTGAATGCTTATACAGTATTTCTAACTCACACGTTTGCCCCTTATAACGTTATATGACATTTCTAACACACTTTCCCTTTCCTAATATTCAAACCACGACACTTTTTTAGTAAATAACTAGACTTACCCGTCATCCCTTGGATGACTGTGGGTTTCGGGGGTCATCCATAAATGACATAACGTCTGTGACATCACAAAATAACCAGACCCCACATAAAAAAAAGACGTTTTTTATCTTTTAAAAACACCGATTTCGGCTGAACATGGGTCTGACCACACTATCCCTTCATATACTGACGTCGCAGATAAGCTACTCAACTCTACTTCACCTGCTCTCTATCCCGCCAAGTTCAGATAGGCAACTTTATCATTCACATCTAAAAAAAAACATTAACGTGATGTGTGTAGAACCCGTGCCACCCGCATAAAAGCCTATTACACTAACAACTTAGCTATCTAGACTCGTGACGTCACTGATGTTTTTTTTTGTGGTATATAATAATACTTTGAGTCTCCTTATGCAACTTGATTTACGCGCATAGGCCCTATCTAGATCTAGATCTAAATCTAGTAACTTTCAAATTAAATTTTATCTTAAAGTAGCCTATTCCATAGCCAAATAAACAAAGATTTATATAAAATAATGAAGGTCTGAAATAGTTTAGTAAAGAAACTCATTATTATCTAGATCTAGATAGAATTATCGATATTCTACGACTCGTTTGTTTAAGTCTAGTTTTTGCATAACTCTTGCTAGATCTAAATTAGACCTATTCTAGATCTAGATAGATAAATCACAAAGACTTATATAAAGTATTTAAGGAGTAAAGTAGTTTAATAAAGAAACTCAAAAATGTATTATGATTTTAAAATGGATTGTATTTTTAACTAATTAATCTTTGGTTTGATCTAGATTCTAGAGCTAGATCTATAAATAACTTTCTTGGACAGATTGTAGAGCTAGAGACATTTATTGTAAAACTAAATGAAAAAGACAGCTGAAAATTGATATAAGTGTTGAAACGTAATAAAAACAGCAAACGGACGTATTGTAGACGTTATAGCCGACAATTAGCTTTATAACGCGTTAATGATCTGAATAAGATACGAAATCTTGTATTGGAGCCGCCATTTATTGTACTAAAAAGTAAACAAATCATGTGACGTCACTATTCACTCAAAGTAAAGTCGTTTTTCTAAACTTTTAAAATTAATGTGGTTAATCTACCAATGAATAAATCAATAAATTTAATTAACGTCTTTAAATAAATTAGTGATAAACAGTCTGTCTGAAAACAAAAATTGTTCTCTACCTACATACTATTTTACAACTCTATACATAGAGCAGATTCTCTACATTATTCAATCAGACAAACAAAAAAAAAACAAATAAATATTCAAACATGTATACAAAAACTTGAGTTTTAGTAGTATAAAGAGACAAACAAAAAAAAAATTCTAACATGTAAACAAACTTGAGTTTTAGTAGTTTAAAGATAGATAGATAAATAAAACAAGAACACATACAATATAAAGTAAAATATAATACACAAAGATAACATAAGTACATGGCATGTTCTTATTTTATTTGTATTTATAAACATTTAATGGCAAAACATTTTATTTACATTTAAAGTATAAAAATAAAAGAGGGATTTAATCAAATAAGCGTTTGTGAAAAGTGTAGCTTACAGAAATAAATACCATGCGAAAAATACACATTATTATTTTATTAGTTTCTGCTTTATTTTGATATTCATTTATAAAATATGTTTTATACATGGTAAGAACATTTTCACCGACACGTTCTACTTATAAACAGCATGTTTTTCTTCTACATGCATTTAGCACTACAGTCTGAAGACAACAAGATACAACAAAGAGAGACAGAAACATATCTTCCATACAATCACCGAGTCGGCGTTGTTGTGTTGACCTCCATAAGCCCCGACCAGAGGATAAACGGCATTGGAAGCAACGCCGCAGTGGTTGTCTCTGTTCCTGGCAAGCAACATAAATCCATTCTTGCCCCAGGTCGTTCCGTAACTGAAAAACAAACACAGCAAGTAAATCATTTAATGATAGAAAATAAATACAAGTTATTTCTTCTTGTTCATCATTCTTAATTGTAATGTTCGAAGAGATTTTCTCCAAAACAAATAAGAATTACGTGTCAACTTTATATGTGCTAAATTGGTAGTTACGCCGATTTCAGCCTGCTTTTCTATCTGGATTTGCTCCCATAGATTTTGTCAATCAAGAACAAACTGCAAGACAGTAGTAGCTTCAGTTTGGAGTTTTCACTTCCAGATGGGACTTATGGGTTTATCAGCCATTAATTAAGTTTAACATTTTTTTTTTACCTTTTAAGCTGATTAGAAATCACTGGTTCTATGAAAAATACACAAATTGTTGAATAGATAAATATATTCCTAACAATCAGTTTGAACGTTGTTTGTTATGGGATGGGTATGTAGTTATTCAATCTTGAACGCCACTAAAACAGGTGGGGGGGGGGGGGGGGTTAAAAAAACAACGTTTTGTTAAAGATTAACTCGAGGATTTAAATAAAATGATGTGTATTCAGTTAAGGAGCTGGTCTTTGGAGGAGCGTTGGATTTGATTTTCGAAAGTGAAATTTATAGAAAGTGTTCCAATATTTATAATTGAAATGATAAAAATAATAAAGAACCAATAGATTTTTAAAATTTGAAGTGTATTAAAGTAAAAATGTTCTCATGCACGAACCTATTTTTCACAAGCCAATAATCCTGGCCTTTCAATGTCCCATACCCAACCACTAGCACGGCGTGGGTCAATGTGCTGGAGCTGCAGTTTGGTGTGTAGTACACACCGTCTTTGTACAGGGCAAAGGTTGGATCATCGGCGTCTATGGCAACACTGATTGGACCAATCTAACGGAAATACAAAGACTACGTGATAATCTAGTGCAAAATAAAATGTAAATAATTGGTGAGTCACTATCAAATAATGAAGAAAATAGAGAGAAAGTGTATTAGAACATACGTTATTTCTGAGCCTTGATACCCTGTTTTCATTCCCCTTCCCTAAAGATGATGGGGTGAGAGGGTGGGGGCGGTTATAATTTTTGGCAACCCAGGTCATATAAATGTTCGATTTTTATCCTTGCTGCTATGGGCCTAGATTTGAAGCGTTAGTTAGGGTGGATAACTGGAATCTCGGTGTTCATACCCAAGTTTATACAACACTGTTACATTAGCACAACTGAAGATTTAGTAAAAATTACTGTCCGAAGAGCCTGGTACGTCGGACTCCCAAGTCCCCTACATGATAACGAGCCAGGAGATTTGTCCGCACTAGACGGGCAAATCTCCGTTGCCTGCTCTAAATAGCGTGGGGGAGGAGAGGTGCAAGACTGCCGGGAACCAAGAAGGGTTTTGCTCTCGACCCTAACCAGATGTCTTGACTTTATGCTGCGGGCTTCACGTGGCTTCGGATGTGTGCCACTAGTCGGACCAAGCCCATGACCCCCTAGTTGGTGCGGGATGGCTAGTGGTAGCCAACAGCAGCTAGAGGTTTTTGATCTGGCCGAGTAGAACTGCTGTATGCGTTCGGCTCTTCCGAAGAGCCTCGTACGTCGGACTCCCAAGTCCCCCACATAATAGCGTGGGGAGGAGAGGTGCAAGACTGCCGGGAACCAAAATAGTCCGCCGCCAGATCTTTCTTTTGACTTTAAGCGGCGGCCTTAACGGGGCTTCGGAATAATGCCACTGGTCCGACCAAACTCATGTCCCCCCCCCCCTAGTGGGTGCGGAATGGCCAGTGGCAGATAACAGCAGCTAGAGGGTTTTGATCTGGCGGAATGCCCCCCACGATCAAGCTGGGTACCAGGCGGTAGGAAGACGTCCTGCGTCTGGTGGGTGGGGAAGGAAAGCCCGGTGAGAGCCCACGGAAGTAGCGACCGAGGTGTGGTAAACTCTCTCAGGGTTTGCCACACTGAGGCCTGCCTGGCTAATGGAAGTGAACCTTCTGAGCCGGTTTCCGTATAAGGAAGGAAGGAAGTAAAAATTACTATCAGAGTTGGCAACGAAAGTGCGAATTATATTATCTTTTTATAATTATAATTACAGTAGCGACCGCTTCTTTTAGAGCATCTTCATCCCCTTTTGGTATACACACGTAACCATTGACTGTAGCGGCGACTGGTTTTCTTACATTCTGACAGAAGTTTTCCTAAAAAGGATAAACAAGAAAATATGGGATAAAAATATGAAAAGACAGTCACTTAAACTCTAATTTTTTTTTTTAAATTAGCTAAAATGCATGAGTCGTGATGAAAATTATAACACACAAAATTGATAAAACGCTTCAATATTAGTATGTAGTTCTTCTTAAAACTTTTACTTCCGGCGTATATGGGTAGTTTTCGGCCGAGTCGATTCCTCCGTCATCTTTAATAAAATTAAATGCTTGGGTCATCTTACCGCCATCGCAGCCATCGCTACCTTGAAAAAACAGATTACTAAATCTATAAGCGATCGATTCTGCTTAAAATAAATTTCATATAACACATTTTTCCCATTAAAAATGTACTCAAGACAATCCCTCTTTGTCTTTAGATATCCAGTAATGAGATGCAAAGAATATTCAACTAATTCGAGAAGTGTTTAAAAAACCTACCCCACATCATTGAACAATCAAGTAGCTGTGATTCAGACAGGCTGACCAGTTGACCAGTGGCCTTGAAATGTTCACCTTCCAATGACCCCACAGCCGAGAAAGCCCAGCAGGATCCGCACTCGCCTTGATCTTTGATGGGTGTGACGTATCCTTTATAGCGCCAGTCTACTGCCGCTGGGAGTTTCGGGAGTTCTTACCTCATCAGTAAACTGGTTCTTACCTTACCAGTAAACTGGTTCTTACCTTACCAGTAAACTGGTTCTTACCTCATCAGTAAACTGGTTCTTACCTCATCTGTAAACTGGTTCTTACCTCATCAGTAAACTGGTTCTTACCTTACCAGTAAACTGGTTCTTACCTCATCAGTAAACTGGTTCTTACCTCATCTGTAAACTGGTTCTTACCTCATCAGCAAACTGGTTCTTACCTCATCAGCAAACAAGTTCTTACCTCATCTGTAAACTGGTTCTCGCCTAGTGTGTAGTTCTCCAAAGAACGAGCAAACCTCGCGTTATGTTTTTCTATAAGTTCCACGTTTGATCTCCAGATCTCTCTCTTGATGCGCTCCAAATGTTCCGGGTAGTTTTTGTTGTGTTTTTGTTTGTACAGCTCCCATCTTTCTTGTGTCGTAGCTGCAGCCATAGCTAGACATGCAGCTAGCAGGAGACATAAGATACCGTGCTTGACCATCTGAAACATTTCAGCGTCGTATGATTTACATACAAAACCACGTCATATGTGAGTTAAACAAATTTACAGCGAAACGTTTCCACTCAATCTCTGGTTTACAAGAATACTTACCACAGGCAACGTGTTTTTTTCCCAAAATAAAGATGATTTATAACTTTTATGTTAGCTTCTTTACAAACAACAGAAATACTAATACAGAAAAACAGAGTTCAGTAATATATTACATATATCTGAACCACGCCTTCTAACATATATTGAAAGTAACAAAACTAATTTACTAAAATATATTTCCCCAATACATACCTTGGAGTAACATGTCTTAGGTGGAACGACTCTAAACTCCACGTTTGCAAAACTAAACATCTATTTAAAATGAGTTTAAGTTATGTTTTTAATAAAAATAATTGTATAGACTTCTTTTTGCACAGCCAGTCTCGAGTTACACAAGGCCTCAAGTGATGCTCATCATGCGAAGAGGACAAAACGAAATTCAAACAACTCAAACATCTAACATTTTTCTAACACGTACAGATGTGAATTACACATTACAATTTAAAAAAGACATTGGATTATCTTACCAGATTTTGTCTTGTTGAATTGGGTACACATTTAAAAAAAAATAATAACCTACCTTTAGTGATCTTTTAAAAGCTTGACTTGTCTACAATAAAATGACTCACACCTACATATAAACCGGTATTATGAGATGCGACGTTACTATGGGGAAAAATATTTTTGTGATAAGTTCTTTGTTTTAAAAATCTTTTTTTGTAACAAGAACAGCTTTTCTCTGCCCATGCAGTAGGATGATATACTTCAAGTAATTGTAATCTGCACCAAACGCTAGCTTGACATTCATATTTACAAAGTTTATCCAATCATAACCGTTGTATAGTTTAGATTTAAAAGTGGGTTAAGTGAATTCAGAAAATGTAACCTGAAACCATAACATTAGAAATGTTAAACTCAAGGTCAGATTGAGTGACGTACACAGCACATACTTGTGCAGTCTAGGGTAACTGTAAAGGGTCTGAATAAAAGACAACTACACTTCCGGTAGTCAATTGTGCACTAGCAGCAGTGCTAAAATCTTAAAGTGTCGTTTTCGGGAAGCGACATTGACTTTGGAATACCGGAGGGACATTTATTTACCAGTTTGTTGAATTGTCAATGCAATTCATTTTTATCATAAGCTTTTCTAGTCTACAATGTTAATTTTTTTGTTTGTTTGTGGGTTTGTCGCAAATCTTGTAACTCAATTTTTACCCCAATTCTAACGCAGCGATTTTTTTCATGCTTTCATCAACATCAAATCTTTTACACATTTTTGCATCCAATGGTTTTAATACAGAAACCGTTCGTTTTATTATTTTAAAACAATTGCTTTTTATCATACATTTTTAAATATTTGTTTTATAAAAACAAAACGTGAACCAAACTAGCACATGAGAATATGACTGAATTCCTTGGATAATGCACCCCCGCGGCTGTCGGTCGCCACTACTTCCCTCCACACCCCCAACCCCCATGGACCCATCAACATTTAACAGTGTGTATGCAAACTTAAATCAGAGCTCCAGTGCGTCTGTTCGTGTCTTGTTGAATAAAAAAAATTAGTTATCTCGCGAATCTAGGGCAGTATTTCCTGTTGTGACGCTAAAACACGAACAATGATATTGAGAAAAAAATTAAATGAAATGTAGATCTAAGTACAGTTTACAGTTCTTGATGGCATACATTTTAAAACAGGAAAATGTGACATTTTTACAAATCTTCTAAACCAATATTACGTAATATAATTTTTCTAGTTCTCTTTACAAATTATCTCCATACCCAAACAACGACAAAACAATAACGATTAACATCATTTTTGGATAAATTGCTTGTAGCATCTTTATTTAAAATAATTTCAAATACTTGTAAGTCTTTTATGTCAGCCTCTTTTAAAAAAATAAGCAGCAGAAACAAGAATACAGAAAAACAAAGTGCAGTAATATTTTATATATCTCTGTACGATGCTTTCTAACATTAGATGAAAGGTAAAATAAATAACTAAATTACTAAAAATATTTCTCCAAACGCTGAAGAGAGGGAATTTAAATTTAAAGCTGTTACTAAGTAATTTACTCACCTAATTGGGGAAGAAAGCTGTAATTAAATAATAATCAATACAGTAATAACAGTTTAAATAGTAACAATTTTTATGCGATCATGCCACGATGTATGGGACGGCATGGCCTAGCGGTAGAGAGCTATACTAGTAACCCAAAAAAACTTACAACTTACAAAAACAAACCAACAAATGAGTTTAATTAAGATCACCGTTATATTCCACTATCACTTTTTATTATTTTAATGTCAAATAAAAACAAAACGTAACCAAAAATTATTCAAATAGTTAAGACTGTGAAATAATTAAAAAAATGACCCAAATAAAAATTCTTCAGAGAGTAATTAAAAACACCATAAAGTAAATGAAGATGTACATCTTGGTCAGTTTTTTCCTATTTGTTAAGCAAGATGCATTTAAATGCTTTACTACTCCCATTAATTGATACCTTGCAATACACCAACACTACATCAAATGCTACTAATGGGCACTAAATTTATTATACAAACCCATTTTTTATATATTCACTGGTAAGTTATATGATTAAAAAATAAACACTATGCTTCTGTATGCAAGTAGTAAAGCTAGAAGTAAAATTCTGAGGTTTGTTTCATTGAGCACGGCAGCGTTTCCTGTATCGCCTAAAGCTGTATTGCCGCCTGCAACTGGGTAGAAGGCTTGTGTGGCGATCCCACAGTTATTGTTCCTGTTCCTGGACATCAACACGTAGCCGGAATCGCCCCATCCGGTGCCCCAACTAAAAAAAGAAGAATATATTTAATGAGAGTATAGAATAGTAGTATATTAGGTCACTTTTGGTTATTATTTTTGGCGCAGGTGGGGAGGCGCAGGTACAATGACATATAGTAAAATACTCGGAGGCGCAGGCGCAGCCTGCCGCAGCCTGGTACAATGACATATAGTAAAATACTCCCAGCCTGGCGCATCGCAGGGTGAGCAGGATGCGCAGCCTGGTACAACGACATATAGTAAAATACTACGCCAACTGGGGTTGGCGCAGGTGGTGGGGAAGTAGGTCACCTTTTGGTGACCTTGTGACGTAATCATTGACCTTGTGACGTAATTAGTGACTTTGTGACGTAATCATTGACCTAGTTACGTAATTTTAATGCGTTTTTTAAATTAGTTTTAATGAGTTTTTAAAATTTTAATTAATTTTTATTATCGAGTTACGTAATTTTAATGTGTTTTTATTACGTAATTGTTTAATTTGTTTGATTTAAATTGTTTAATTTGTTTGTTTACTTGTTGTTTGATTTAATTACTTTGTTTATATTGTGTAATTTTTATTAACGAGTTACGTAATTGGATTTTAATTTTTAAATTTTAAATTTTATTTTATAATTAGTTTAATTTGTATTAACGAGTTACGTAATTGGATTTTAATTTTTTTAATTTTTAAATTTTTAAATTTTATTTTATAATTAGTTAAATTATTATTAACTAGTTACGTAATTTGATTTTAATTACTTTGTTTAATTTATTTATTTGATATATTTCTTTTCTCTGATGTATGGTATTTTAAAATAAAAGACTAACACTAGCCGTGTACTAGAACATTCATTAAAGATAACGATCAGGCGACAGCTGTGTTACTTATCGAGCCGCGATCCTTTGTTGACACACGCTGAGCGGTTTTTAATGGGGTTTATATTGATTCCACCCACGGGCCATCAAATGATGGCCTACCTAATTAAATTTGGTCACGCCTCGTGGGTTTATGCGTTGTTCGCCGACCCGATCACAGCAGGGGTTCCGCGTTTAATCGAAAGAGCTAAGTGGTTAACCACAAAACCCGCGTTAAGTGTGGGAACATCTGTTACCATGACACGCGCCTCGTAGTGATTAATGGGTTTTATATTGATCCCACCCACGGGACATCACAGCATGATGTCCCACCTAATTAAATTTTGTTAGGCTTCACCGAGTTTCCCTGTTTGGTTTGATAGGTCATGATAATTAACGACGTACATTAAGTGCCTCTCCGCGAAGCACGTAGGTCATTATGCAACAGCTGTTGTGCGACAGCTGGTGGTGTAATTACGCTGCCCAACCGTATAAATGACCGCGAAAATTGTGTTCTAATCACTTCAACTTTGGACTTCGAACCAAACTTCACCGCGACTTATCCAGCCTGCGACCTCTGTTGACTCCCGAGACTAACCCACGCCAGCTTTACCAATCACAACATCTACCTAAACAACCACGGACCGCACTCTGTGGGTGTTTATTCTATTAAAGGTAAGGATAATATTACTTTTGTGTTAAGGAAGCTAACCTCTTTTAATTAAACCTTTTTCTAAATACGTAGTCACAGGTATTTACTTTAGTTTTGTATCATACACCAAGGTAAGGTTAATAGTACGTATTGTTTTAAGGGCGCTAACCCTATTAAAATCAAATCTTATTAAATAAGTACGCACATGTATTTAATTTTGTATCGTACACCGAGGTAAGGTTAATAGTACGTATTGTTTTAAGGGAGCTAACCCCCATTCAAATACCTTTTAATTAATTACTTTACTTTTGTATCGCACACCGAGGTAAGGTTAATAGTATGAATTATCCTTTACATAACCTTTAAATAAATATGTATCTAAATAAGTAGTCAATTGAATTTTCTTTTTAGTGTACAACCGACACAACTGTTCCATCGACTGACCCTATTGAGCTACCTACCCATCCCTGAGGCATCCACTGAACCAAACGTTCCAACTACATCCAACTACACCACTTCGGATCTCCACATACAGTTAACTACACGTTCAGCTTAGACGTTCAAACCCAGAGGTACGTTTCAATTTTCAATTTTGTTTTAAGTATGTTTTTTATTTTATGATTTTTTTTTATGTATTTATTTTTATTCTACAGTCAGCGACCTACCCAAGCATCCAACAGTTCCACACACTCAACACTTCGTCAACAAAACAAGATGCAAACCACCCAACCTACCAGCCAGCCAGCCATCAGGCGCTTCACATGCGAGATCTGCGACCGGGTCTTCACCCGCAGAAACGATTTGACAAGGCACCAAGACTCTGCACACGGACGACAAAGACATCCCTGCACAACATGCGGGAAAGTATTTACACGACTTGACAATTTGACAAGACACTTTACGAAAGCACACAACAACCAAACATCACCGACCGACACCCCATCAGCGACCAACAGACAAACACACCAACCCACATTAGTGACCGATAGAAAAACACACCAACCCACATTAGTGATCGACACACATACTGTCCAACTCCCATCAGCGAGCCAAACAGTTCGTACCGCGACCAACACTAGCCCTTTAAAACGACATACGACGTATGAGGACATAACAAACAACAAACGAGTAAAAACTAACAATGACAGTAACGTTAATTCACACACCACTATTTTTCCTGTAGACGACCTTAGGGGAGATGCAGTAGACTTACACCCGACCACAGACAAACCTTCACCCACATGCCTTCTTACAGACATTCCTGACTTTATTAAACATAATCACGCCATTAACATGTTACAACAGGATTCAAATTCAAAACCCTACACAGACAATTTTTCCTTTTTTAGATGTTTAGCCACACATTTAGGAGCATCCATAATAAATCTTAGAAAGCCAACATTAAAACTCGCGAAACAGTGGCAAGCGCACCAAGGTCTCGGGACCTTGGATAATTTTAGCGGGGTTAGGTTGGTCGAAATTCCCCTCTTAGAGTCCTGTTTTAGTGTAAATATAGAGATTTTTGAATTTGACGAAAACCAGATCCTTTCTCCGAAACTTAGAAGTCGTGATAGGTTTAGGGAGACTGTGTATCTTTTATTTTTTCAAAATCAGTTTATGTACATTAATAATATAGGTGGGGCGGGTCACTCTTTCGCGTGTTCTGTGTGTAACAAATTATGGCCCACCGTTCAACAATTGAACAGACACGTGAAAGGGTGTAATGGGGGGAAACCCGTAGATAGGTATAAGGGAGGGGTTTATCACACACAGCAAACAATCTGGGAGTTTTTAGCGTCCTACGGGTTAGATGTAAATAGTAACTTTGTTTACCCCTTCCGAGCAACTTACGATTTCGAATGCTATTTCGACCATACCGAGTTACCCCCGTTAGGTAGAGTTACAAAAAGCGTAGCCAAACACGTGCCTTTGTCTTGCTCTGTCGCCTCAAACGTAGATGGGTTCGTCGAACCCATCTGTTTTATTTCGACTGGTGACCCTCAAGAATTAGTGACTAGAGTTATTGACAGACTCCACATAATCGCCGAGGCAGCTTATGGAATTTTGAAAAAACAGTTCGAGCCTGTTTTTAAGCAAATCAGGAAGTTATTTCCACCTCAAGCTAGGGGTAGTGAAAATAAGTCGAACGACAAAGGGTTTGATAGGTTTCTTAGCGGTAGATTAGACGAGTATTTGCGACAAATGCCGGTTATAGGGTTTAATTCAGGAAAATATGATATAAATCTCGTTAAGCCGTATTTTATTCAGTACTTTTTAGCTTATTCAAACACAGAAGAGGGGTTAGAGGAGGGACCTAGAGCTAGTTGTAACGATGACGAAGACGACGTAGAAGATAAACAAACACCGTTTAAATATGTAGTTAAAAGAAATAATAATTTTATGTGTATATCAACAAATAAATTAAAGTTCTTAGATATAGTTAATTATCTAGCACCGGGGTTTAGCTATAGTAAATACCTTGCCGCGTATAATGTTAAAGAGACCAAGGGATTTTTTCCGTACGAATATGTAAAAAATTTAGCCGTCTTAGATGAAACGTGTTTACCTCCGCATTCGGCCTTTTTTTCATCATTAAAAAATTGTAACATTTCAGTCGAGGAGTACGCGACGTGTAGCCAAATTTGGTTAGAGAAGGGGATGCAAACTTTTAAAGATTATCTTATTTGGTATAACAATATCGATGTAAAACCGTTTATCGAAGCGCTCGAGCAGCAAACTAATTTTTACAAAAATTTAGGGGTTGATATTTTTAAAGACGCGATTTCTGTCCCAGGGGTAACCTTAAAATACTTATTTAAAACACTTCCCGAAAACGTTTCTTTTTCTTTGTGTTCCGAGCGCGAATCAGAGTTACATAAAACAATCCGAAATAATATCGTAGGGGGCCCCTCCATTATTTTTCATAGACATCACGAAAAGGGTGAAACGTTCATTAGGGGGAATAGTAAAAAGTTGGTACAGGCAATTAAGGGGTACGACGCGAACGCGCTTTATTTATGGTCTTTAATGCAAAAAATGCCGACGGGATTTCCGATTATTAGAAATAGTGAGGAGGGGTTTAGACCGCGTAAAGCGAATCATTATGGGGAACAGGCCTTTCAGTGGTTATCGTGGGTTTCAAAAACACAGGGGGTAACTTTAAAAACCGCGTTTAACGGGGGCGAAGTTAGCTTAGGATCCCGCCATATAAGAGTAGACGGGTGGGACGCGAACACTCGAACCGTTTATCAGTTCCATGGCTGTCTCTTTCATGGACACCCTGACTGCCCCTTAACTAAAGACAGAACAGTAAACCCCATTAGTAACAGACCCTTGACTGATTTATTTAAAAAGACAAACGAAATTACGAAGTACCTTACCGAGACTGTTGACGTTAAAGTCGTAGAAATGTGGGAATGTGAGTGGGGGAACCAGAAAAAAATGAACCCAACTATTAAAGACTATTTAAACTCTATTGACAAATCACAAAAGACACCGACACCGACCTATGGTAAGAAATGGCCCCTGACTGAAAAACAGATCATCGATTCTGTTTTAGACGACTCGTGTTTTGGTCTGATAGAATGCGACATTAAAGTACCGGATAGTTTAAGAGAACATTTTAGTGAGATGACACCGATTTTTAAAAATACGGACGTTACGCGCGATGACATCGGACCGTTTATGAGACAATACGCGATCGATAACAACTTATTAACTAGCGGTAGACGGACTTTAATCGGTAGCTTTACAGGGGAGAAAATTTTATTAGCGACCCCCCTTTTAAAGTGGTATTTAAATCATGGGTTGGTGGTAACTAAAATTTATCAAGTCGTTGAGTATAATCCGGTTTCCTGTTTTAAGACATTTGGGGATACAGTTTCAGACGCGCGAAGAAAGGGGGACATAGACGATAAATACGCGATAACTAGTGAAACAATGAAATTGTTAGGAAACGCGGCATATGGTAAAACTTTGACGGATAAAACACGACATGCGGACATGACCTACTGTAGGGCTAGGGATATAGGGGATTGTATCAATAATCCGCGCTTTAAAAAAATGACAAAACTTACCGACGATGTTTACGAAGTAGAAACGTTAAAAAAGAAGATAGTTTGGGATCTCCCTCTTCAGATAGGCTTTTTCGTTTATCAGTACGCAAAACTTAGAATGTTAGAATTTTATTATGACTTTATAGACAAATATATAGATAGAACCGACTTTCAGCTATGTGAGATGGACACGGACAGTTTATACTTAGCCTTAAGTACCGATGATTTGATAAAAACCGTTAGACCGGGACTAGAACACGAGTTTTTTGACATTTACGATAAATGGTTCCCCTCAGAAGTATGTGACTCACATAGACCACAATTTATAAGCGGCAAAGGCACGGTAGATAGTCATTGTCTGGGGTGTAGGGCTAGGAAAATTTATGAAAAGAGAACACCGGGGTTGTTTAAATTAGAATATGAAGGGGATGGGATGGTATCTTTATGTAGTAAGACGTACCACTGTTTTGGCGAGTATAATAAAACATCAACCAAGGGATTATCTAAAAATCACAACACACTAGGCAAAGAATCTTTCATGCAGGTCCTCACAACAAAGGAACCAAGTGGTGGGACAAACACAGGGTTCCGAGCATACAACACGGGGATATACACTTACACCCAACACAGAAACTCACTTTCTTACTTTTACATTAAAAGACAAGTAGACGCAGACAATGTCACAACATCTCCCCTAGACATATAAGACCTTTTAGTTTACCAACCGTGACTTTAACGAGACTTTACTGTAAATATGTAAATAAGACAGAACCATGACTGTATGCTGATGGGGTTGTTTTTATTCAATAAAAAAACTTATTATATAAACGGTCTTTTTTAAATGATTGATGTAAGTTATTGTTTTGTTACTTGTCCCTGAAAGTTATGTAACTCGGTATCGTGTATAAGATGTATGACTGGATCAAAATCAACCATTTAACCCATCCAACTTTGAAGTCTTGCGCGGTCAAAACGTCTGTGTCTGTTATACACCGCAAACCAAACTTTTTTCAGTCAAACCAAAAAGCTCTCTCACACACACAAACACACACACACACACACACACACACAATCACAAAACGAACTTGTAAAGACAAAAACAATATTGCATCGGGAAAATTTCACCGACCCTAGTATAAACCAGCCACCAACCGACTCTAAGACATGGATGGACCGAATTTGAAACCTGTCTTGTTGAAAACTTCATCGACCCGAGTATGAACTCACACACACTCACACTCAAACACACACACACACACACACACACACACGCACAAAGCGAACTTGTAAAGACAAATAATATTGCCTCGTTGAAAACTTCACCGACTCTAGTATGAACACGGCCCTTAATCAATAAAAAATTATTGATTTGTACTTTAGAATGATTAGATTGAATGATATGTATGCTAACGTCATATCATATTTAGTTTATACATCATTATTTTGGTGAAATTTAAATGTAGACATTTTAAACTGTGTGTCATTTGACACGACGTACTATAACGTTGTTGATTTTTAAAACTTGAAGTTTAAAATCTTAAGCAAATTTACCACCACCTTACCACCACCTTACCACCACCTTACCACCACCTTACCACCACCTTACCACCACCTTACCAACACACTACCACCACCTTACCACCACCACCTTACCACCACCTTACCACCACCTTACCACCACCTTACCACCACCACCTTACCACCACCTTACCACCACCTTACCACCATCACCTTACCACCACCTTACCACCACCACCACCTTACCACCAGCTTACCACCAGCTTACCACCACCACCTTACCACCACCTTACCACCACCTTACCACCACCCGCTTGGTAACAGGTGTTCCCACACTTAACGCGGAGAGGCACTTAATGTACGTCGTTAATTATCATGACCTATCAAACCAAACAGGGAAACTCGGTGAAGCATAACAAAATAAAATTAGGTGGGACATCATGCTGTGATGTGCCGTGGGTGGGATCAATATAAAACCCATTAATCACTACGAGGCGCGTGTCATGGTAACAGATGTTCCCACACTTAACGCGGGTTTTGTGGTTAACCACTTAGCTCTTTCGATTAAACGCGGAACCCCTGCTGTGATCGGGTCGGCGAACAACGCATAAACCCACGAGGCGTGACCAAATTTAATTAGGTAGGCCATCATTTGATGGCCCGTGGGTGGAATCAATATAAACCCCATTAAAAACCGCTCAGCGTGTGTCAACAAAGGATCGCGGCTCGATAAGTAACACAGCTGTCGCCTGATCGTTATCTTTAATGAATGTTCTAGTACACGGCTAGTGTTAGTCTTTTATTTTAAAATACCATACATCAGAGAAAAGAAATATATCAAATAAATAAATTAAACAAAGTAATTAAAATCAAATTACGTAACTAGTTAATAATAATTTAACTAATTATAAAATAAAATTTAAAAATTTAAAAATTAAAAAAATTAAAATCCAATTACGTAACTCGTTAATACAAATTAAACTAATTATAAAATAAAATTTAAAATTTAAAAATTAAAATCCAATTACGTAACTCGTTAATAAAAATTACACAATATAAACAAAGTAATTAAATCAAACAACAAGTAAACAAACAAATTAAACAATTTAAATCAAACAAATTAAACAATTACGTAATAAAAACACATTAAAATTACGTAACTCGATAATAAAAATTAATTAAAATTTTAAAAACTCATTAAAACTAATTTAAAAAACGCATTAAAATTACGTAACTAGGTCAATGATTACGTCACAAAGTCACTAATTACGTCACAAGGTCAATGATTACGTCACAAGGTCACCAAAAGGTGACCTACTTCCCCACCACCTGCGCCAACCCCAGTTGGCGTAGTATTTTACTATATGTCGTTGTACCAGGCTGCGCATCCTGCTCACCCTGCGATGCGCCAGGCTGGGAGTATTTTACTATATGTCATTGTACCAGGCTGCGGCAGGCTGCGCCTGCGCCTCCGAGTATTTTACTATATGTCATTGTACCTGCGCCTCCCCACCTGCGCCAAAAATAATAACCAAAAGTGACCTAATATACTACTTAGAATAACTAAACTAGACAACTCAATGAAAAAGTAAGCAATGAGGGCCAAGGGAGACGTGGAGGCAGCTGGCAGAGGTAGGACTGTTATGGGGGACTACCAAGTTAATTGCCGGTGACCGACAACAGTGGAGGGAGCTTTCTGAGGCGGCCCATGTGTCTGGGGCACAGATAGGAAAAGATTATGAAAAAAATAACTCTCCGTGATGTTTTCGTTTTAATGTTCAACTTGCCTGTTTTTGACAATCCAGTAGTCCATGCCATTCGAACGGCCGTAGCCTACTACAAGAACGGCGTGTGTCAGGCGTGTAGAACTACAAGATGCCGAGTATAACACACCAAACTTGTAGGATTTAAACTCAAGAGGTCTTGAATCTATTGCCACACTGACAGGCCCGACCTGGATAAGGATTATGTTTTAAGTATTAATCTAATCCTGATAAATACTATCAATTCATTGTTTTGGAAATTACAAGTGTACGCCTTTAAAATTGCACACAACTTTATTAAACTTGACTTATAAACACACCGTAGCAACCGCTTCTTTCAGAGCGTCCTCGTCTCCAGCAGGCAGGCAGGCATAACCTGTCATGGTGGCTCCAATAGAGTTCTTGCTGAATTTGCATAGTCCTTGCTACCAAAAATAACGGAGAAATATTCTTTTATTCAGTGGGATGGAGACTTTAGCAATTATTGGAGAGAGGTTAAGGGGGGGGGGGGGTGGGGTTTACAACTTCCGCGCTATAATAACATGAAATGAAAATTATAAATTTATGTATGTCTTGTTTTTGTATTTTAAAAAATACGTAGCGGTGCAGTGTACTGCAAGATGTTAATGTGAACTTTGTGGCTGGAAATAGCTCAAAGAGTATAATGTTTTACGGGAACTAAAATTTCTGTATTTGTAGATAAACATTTCAAAATCTCAATCAATCATAAAATTGTTAAAATAAAATACAAAATTAAATAAACATTTAAAAGTTAAAGTTTTTATATTTTTAAATTAAATGGGATTGGTGAAGGATGCAGGCTGTATTAAGGTTATGTGAGATTGTGTAGCCTATTCAGTTGTTAGTTGTCGTCGAGCGGTCAGTACAACTCTACAATGTTATGACTACGCCACCCACGCACAACTGATGGACAGGAAGACTGACAGCAGCATGATAAACAGTACTCACACACGTAACTAACAACCAAAACGTGCCTTTGGGGCGACACATTTATTTATTAATACCATTTTAAAAGTTCAGTTTATCTATACAAGACTAGATCCAATTCACCCACTTGTTACCTTCGGTGTATAAGGATATGAATCAGCCGTGTTAATGCCCTTGTTATCGATTATGTATCTGAAAGCCTGGTCGATATTGCCTCCTTCACATCCATCGTTACCTGTGAGAAAATGTATTCCATTTGTCCATAAGTACAAGTAACATCTCCTCAAGTTTCATTCGTTTACATTCACTCTTTTAAATGGCATTTTAATATAATGTATAAAGAATTTAATTTTTTTTTTGTAAATGTATCAAATAATAGTTTTAACTGAGACTCAAATAGTGTGTACACAATATCCATTTTGAATAATTTAAAAATTAAACTTGTAAAATAAGTTATCATTTGTGTGTTTATCCTAGTAGATTGGTAATGCTTTCGGGGGCTAATAAGTACACATCGTACGAAGTCAGAGATCAAATCTGCCATAGTCTGGTAATGAATGATCTTGTGAAGCCAACGAGCCCTTCTTATGCGTGCGAGAAAAAGCTTAGTAAGCAAAGTACAGTGGTAATTTTAGAATTAAATTGGTACCCGAATTCTAACTAGCTCTACTGCATTTTACAATATCATTTTGCCTTTTCTGCTTCATGTATTGAACTAAAGCTTTAGTTCGAATATAATTTACCCCATTCAGCTGAGCAGTCAACAAGATTGGACTCCGACAGGTTGACCAACTTCCCCGTGGCTTTATAGTGCTGACCCTCAAGTGACCCCACTGCTGAAAATGCCCAGCAGGATCCACATAGTTCCTGGTTCTTGACAGGTGTGACGTAACCCTTTGGGCGCCAATCAACGGCTTCCGGCAATGTGATATTTGGTGTTCTTTTGAAAACCATGGAACAGTGTGTTGGTTCATCTTCTTCGTAGAAATCGTTATCTTGGTATAAAATCGAAGGGTCCTAAAAATGACATTGTTCAGACGGAAATTATGAGATTCCTTTAAGACATAGAAGCAGAACATGCTACGCCAAAGATTCCAAGACATTAACGTTTCATTCTGAAAACTTAAAAGTAAAATACAATTATTCGAACTATATTAAAGTAAAGAGATCATTTATTTCTTCATTAAAATAAAAAATCATTCAATCCTTCAAAAGCTAAAGCCTAAAAAACAAAACAAAAAACACCATAAAACGGTAAAAAAAAACCTATTAAAAAACCCAAAAAACCTGTTTAAAAATAATTTTAAAAAAATTAATAAAAAAAAAAAAAAAACCCATCTAAATAAATAAATAACCAAATAACCAAATAATCAAATAACTAAAAAAAAAAATAAAAAAATTAAAATCTTAAGAACTAGATAACTGGATAACTAAATAATTAAAGTAAACTTGTCCTTACCTGATCGGCAAACTAGTTCTTACCTCATCAGCAAACTAGTTCTTACCTCATCAGTTAACTGGTTCTTACCTCATCAGTAAACTGGTTCTCGCCTAATGTGTAGTTCTCCAAAGAACGAGCAAACCTCGCGTTATGTTTTTCTATAAGTTCCACGTTTGATCTCCAGATCTCTCTCTTGATACGCTCCAAATGTTCCGGGTAGTTTTTGTTGTGTTTTTGTTTGTACAGCTCCCATCTTTCTTGTGTCGTAGCTGCAGCCATAGCTAGACATGCAGCTAGCAGGAGACATGCGGTATTCATCTGAAACAGTACACAGTTGTTATTTATGATACATTTTATACTTCTGATATACATTTATGTATACTAGCTGCATAGAACTCGGAACTTATAAGTTTAGCAACCATGATCTTAACCGACCCGACCACGTCGTAAACAATTATAACATTGAAAGCCCGTTGATTTATCTTAGTGTCTTATCTAACCCAGCCGTACACGACCCACCCCCTTGTCACACACACACTTTCGACCACCACTTCTAAACATACCACTCAGTGTTTCTTTTAAACATTTTTCTCCGGGTGGCGGGAACTGGATAAATTATATATTTCGTTTATCTATCGATCTGTCTATATAACTAGCGTACCCGTCCCCGCGCATTGTCTGACAAAATTTATGAGAAGCATTTTCATCAATGCGTTACCAATCCTGTATTCTTAGACGTGAGACCTTTTTTTTTTTCTAAAACTGAGTTTAAATTTAAATGTAAACAATGCCTGCGCTTGAATCATGTTTATCGGGGCGCGGGTTTACCTACCGCATGAAAACCTTTAGTGTACGTTAATCACTCACTGTAAATCCGTAAACAATTCGGTGACCACCCAAGTGTCAGGAACGCAGAGGGGCGCTCTCGAGATCGTCTAAAAACAGATAACGAAAATGTACAGAAGTATTTTCTCACGTTACAAAGTTATTTTTAGAAGTGTGATTTTTATTTTTAGATTTGAATGAATAATAAGTAAGTTAGATGCCTATATTTCTTTACCCTTCGAAATCATGTTTTTTTCTGGGTCAGTTAACAACACATATTTTTTTAAACAACAACAACTGGTTTAATATACTTTCGTTTCTTAAGTTAGTAAGACATTTGACACATTTAAGAATGTGTAGTATTTCCAGTTTAAGAAAAACGGTTAGTTTGTCAAACATTTGTAAGATACATTTACTTTACCTTCAAGTGTCCTTCTTGCTTGTAGTGACACTAAAAGACTGTTTGAGACGATGTTTTTCTAAAGAAATTAAATCAAGCTGCTCCACAAACTGAGTTAAATGAACACACTACTGGATTCTGGAATCGGTGAAAACTAGATACGCCTAACGCTAGTCTGAAATTCTCATTCAGTCGAGTTTATCCAATCGTTGTCGTTATATTACTTTCAATTTTAAAGTAGGTTACCTAAGTTCTTGGAAACTGAAATGCAACCACTACAAGGTCAAGTTAAATGGTGACAAATCAAATTGGAAAACCCGTTGATCTAACCCACTGCTTTCTACCCCTATCGCGTCTTGTTGAATACATGTGTTGTAATCATCAAGATTACCTGGCGCGACCCATTCGACACGCATACTAGGCTCGGAAAAATATTTTTCATTGTGGTACTTCCATATGAAAAGAGATTGCCGTATTTTTTGTACAGCTGTTATTATTCTCGCGTCTCAGCCACAGCTAGTCATGGCGTCCCAGCCATAGCTAGTCATAGCGTCTCAGCCACGGCTAGTCGTGGCGTCTCAGCCACAGCTAGTCATGCCCCCCCCCAGCCACTGCTAGTTATGGCGTCTCAGCCACAGCTAGTCAGGCGTCCCAGCCATAGCTAGTCATAGCGTCTCAACCACAGCTGGTCATGGCCTCCCAGTCACAGCTGGTCATGGCCTCCCAGCCACAGCTAGTCATGGCGCCCCAGCCACAGCTAGTCATGACGTCCCAGTCACTGCTAGTTATGGCGTCTCAGCCATAGCTAGTCAGGCGTCCTAGCCATAGCTAGTCATAGCGTCTCAGCCACGGCTAGTCGTGGCGTCTCAGCCACAGCTAGTCATGGCGTCCCAGTCACTGCTAGTTATGGCGTCTCAGCCGCAGCTAGTCATAGCGTCCCAGCCACAGCTAGTCATGGCCTCCCAGCCACAGCTTGTCATGGCGCGTCCCAGTCACTGCTAGTTATGGCGTCTCAGCCAAAGCTAGTCATGGCGTCCCAGTCACTGCTAGTTATGGCGTCTCAGCCAAAGCTAGTCATGGCGTCCCAGCCACAGCTTGTCATGGCGCGTCCCAGCCACAGCTATTCATGCACTCGTGTCCCAGCCACAGCTATTCATGCACTCGTGTCCCAGCCACAGCTATTCATGCACTCGTGTCCCAGCCACAGCTATTCATGCACTCGTGTCCCAGCCACAGCTATTCATGCACTCGTGTCCCAGCCACAGCTAGTCATGCGCCTACAGGTGGGAACAGCACGACATGTGATAAAGAATAATGCTAATCTATATAAAGGTTGATGGTGTAATGAGTTGATTGTTTGAAGGATTGATGATGGGTTGATGATGTAAAATTGTGATGGGTTGATGGTGTGTTGTTAATTAATGGTGTGATGGGTTGATGGTGTGATGGGTTGATTGTGTGATGGGTTGATGATGGTAAAATTGCGATGGGTTGATGGTGTGATGTTAATGGTGTGATGGGTTGATTGGGTGATAAGATCTTAAAATGATGGTGTCGAAATGTGTGATGGGTTGAGGGCTGAGGGTGTGTTGGGTTGATTGTGTGATATGTTGATGATATGATGGGTTGATGATGTGATTGTGTGATGGGTTGATTATGTGTAACTGATTGTACAACATACGTTTAGTTAATACTAATAATAACATATTTAAAAAAAATGAGATTTACGTTTGATAAATTTGATAGGAGAAAACAGCCATGGCCGTTAGTGTCTGACCTGTATGTTTAGCATAAACAAATCAGTACTTAAAAAATAAGTCAAATGTCAATTGCAAGATGTTGTAAAAAAACTTAGCCGGGAAGCAAGTACAATCAAAGCTTGTGTTAAAACGACTGTGCTCAAATGTTGTCTGAACATTCTTTATTTCCTCGCTTCCTCTAAATTTTACATTACCCTCTAATTAAAATAATAATTTCTAGCTTTTTAAATGTCTTTTCAATATTTCTTTCGCTTTTTATTTTTATATCTGCATATTTGTATGTGTGTGTATCTGTAATCACGATAACTTGAATACCGTTACAGCTGGGTTGATGAAATTTCAAATATATGTTATTTATCAAATGTATCTACTTTTCAGCGATTTCCGATAACTAGAAGTGGAATTTATTCTACTTTCAATTTTTCAAAGCCTATAACTTGAGTACTGTTTCCGATAGATAAATGAGATTTCACATGTAAGTAAAAGACCTAATTCTCTGCCATCTGTCATATTTTGAGTAATTTCCGTTGACTGGAAGTAGTAATTTACACTATTTCCGTATTCTCAAACACGCATGTAAATTTGTAAAGTACTAATAATATTCCTCACTATTATACACATTTTTTTTCGGCGTAATTAAAAGAAATTAAAAATGGATTGAAAAACATGTCTATTTTTCGAGTAGCCATCCCCCGTAGTGTTAAATAAGAATTTTTGAGAAAGTTTAGGGGAGATCACTCCAAGTATATTAGTGCATCATTTAAGAAAGGCTGATTATTAAAAGGTTGTTTTTTTTTTTGTACATGAAAACAAATAGCAAATGTCAAGGCCCATAACTCAAAGAATTTCTTTCGCGTTGTGAAATCAGTTATAACCCTTGAAATTGTTTCGTGGATGATTGCGGGCCGGGGGGAGGAATATATCCATTGGTATATTTCTGGAGGCTTATATTCATGGAGTTCATGTCCATTGACGTCCAGTTTATGTACAATGACGTCCAGTTTATGTCCAGTGACTCCCTGACTCGATTCCGGTCAGCCAACCCAAATCCGTATGAAAGCCTTTGATACTAAATATCCTAACTAGTCTCCGTTGATTTCTTAATCCCATTTTCCGGATCAGGTAAGATCATTAAAGGCATTGAATAGTCCGTGACGTTTTTCTAACCCAAAAGCTTTAAGCAATAAACCAGATTAGCACAAGGTAACAGCTGGTATTATGCACAGTTAGTTTAGGTGAATTGTAGAGAATTTAACAGTCGCACAATTTGAGAAAACCTGCCCACACAGCTGATGGGACCAAATGTGAGGCATCACATGTGCAACTTGACATCGGCTGTGTCACAGTAGCTCATGAAAGGGAATCATATAATATAATGTTTCCACTCTTGTTTGATATTGGAGTTCGCTCTCCAAGAGCTGTTGCTGTCCCACCTAAGCAGTGTTTCTTCCCCCGAACAAAATGGAATTTATATAGAAAAGATATACTTTTAACAGTGTCCGCCCCCTCCCCCACCCAGGAAATTTAAGTATGTCTCCCCCCCCCCCCCCAGGAAAATTTTAAGTGACTCCTCGGAGAAAAAGTCTCGAAGAAGCACTGCACCTAACGACCCTTATCAACTTGAGGTTTACAACTCGACACTTTGTGTTGGCATCCACGTACTCGCCTAATTACTTTATAAACGCTCTGGGTAATCGCAATTAATTAATTAATTAATTCTCACTTAGAGAAACGTAGAGTGTGGTCATTTAAGTGGTCTAATGTCTGCTGGACAAGTTTACGTGGTATGCACACTTAACATCTGTTGCTGGTCCCATTCTCTACTAAATAACAAAACTACGCCCACATCAAATTCATAGACAACTCTTTTCTATAGGGGTAACAATTGTGAGAGCTCTTGAAAATCATTTCATAGTCCATCAAACCTGAATGGTGGTTTTGATGCCTGTCTTTGATATTATGCGACACAGCTTGCCCTTAACTGAATGTTCATTTTGAATACGATTCATAAAGACTGAGTGTTTCGGTGGTAGTGTTTTTGTAAGTGATAAATAATCCTGGGTGGTATAGAAGTTTTTCTCTTCATTGTTTTCTCATAATGCTTGTAAGTTTTATTTTTCAACTTCCTGGCCATATAAGGTTGTATCATGTCATGCCTGCATCGAACTCTTCGTCACCTTTTTGATGAATTAAGATTATTTTCTTTATTCATAGCGATGTTTATTTCTAAAAATGTAAACATCTCATTTAGCGTCGCCCCTGGTATCTTTACTCCACCCTCCACAAGGCGGCCCCACCCATAGCACCCTACCTGTAACTCCACTGATCCCATTCAATACTACTAGGTCCAACATTACCGGAAGTAATAGCGTCGGTTATATGCACGATTCCTGCTCACTATAATGTGGTACGGTAATGTAATTGTGCCAATACATATCTGCAACAAAGTGAATTTTTATATAATTTTATCAACACCAAAAGCATATTCTTTTTAAAATCTAATATTTATTTAATTAATAAATGCTACTACAAGTCAGGAAATAACTAGTTGTCTGGGGATTGGGGATCCGGACAAAAGGCCGACATGGACAAAAGACCGATACGGACAAAAGGCCAACATGGACAAAAGGCTGACAAGACAAAAGGCCGACAAGACAGAAGGCCGACGGTTAAAATAGTTATTTTAGTTATTATAGTTATTTACATAGTAGTGTATAATTTATTTTCTACCGTTTTGTGCATTATTACACAAAAGCTTGTTATTAAAAAGGCTTTTTATGAATTAAAAAAAAATACTTGTAAAGAATAGCTGGGTTGCTTCTTACAATTTAGTAAAGCTAGATAAAATAGTAAATCACGCTATTCTATATAAGTTTTCAAAAATGTTGATTTATTATTGTTATTTTTTTGGGTTGAAAAAGCATTCATTTTCTAGTTTTTAGTGCTTTAAATAATAAGATCTTATTTATTAAAACGTTTTTACTTTCTGGTATACACTCTATAGAAAAAGTATTGAAATTGTACACAATAGTTAAAGAGGAGTTTTAGGTTTTACACCTCACCACAAACTTTGACAAACGTCTACGTTTTTCAACCTTCTGGTGCCGGAAAAGCTTAGCTGTGCAGTCGTTTCCGTCTGTGTGTGGGTATGTGGGTGTAGGTGGGCGTGGGTGCGTGCGTGTGTGTGTGTGTGTCTGTGTGTGTGTACACGATAAGTTCAGTACCGCTGTAGGTATATAGGTATGTTGAAAAAATTGCATACATAAGTATTACATTAAATTAGTTATTTTGTCTAAACATTTGAGCCATTTCCGATAACGAGCAGTGTTGTATACTCTATTTCCAATCTCTTAAAAAGCCGATAACTTAAGTACCATTAAAGTTAGGTAAAAAAAAATTCGCATTCAAGTATGAGATTTTATGTGCAGATGTCATTCAAAATCTGAACACTTTCGATAGCCGGATATTGCGCTGGACTCTATACCACTGGGAACACGAAAACTAGAGAACTGTTTCTGTTAAGTAGACGATATTTCACATTGAAGTAAACGAACTTACACGTGAATCATTCAAAATTTTGAGTGAATTCAGATCAGGGGTGTATTAAGCTTAAGCGGGCTGAACTTTTTTGGGGGCCCCTGGTATATAAATTATATATATATATATATATATATATATATATATATATATATATATATATATATATATATATATATATATATATATATATGATATTTTGAAAAAAGAATTGAAATAAGCTAGTGATTCAAATATTAAAATATTGCTTTTTAAAGTAAAAAGACGCAACAATTTTGCTTTAAAATGAAATTGGAAGAGAAAATTTAGAAGACCCTGAACATCGGGGGGCCCTTGAATACAGCCCTCTCAGCCCAATACCCCCTTAGTCCACCGCTGCTTACGATTTTTGGAAATGTTACTCTTTTATTATTACGGTTTCTAAAAAAAATTACTAAAATTGCACATTAATTTTTTTACTGTTCCAATTAGCTATACGAAGTTTCATACATAGATAAGTGTTATAATTCGCCGTTTTTGTGTAAAATATTGAGAGATTTCCGGCGTCTGCAATTATTACTTTACCACTATTTCCGATTTTTAAAAATAAGTTAATCAATATTTCCTTTACAAAGTACTGATTTTGCAATATGCTAATTTTTTTTTTCCGGTGCGTTTCTATTCTGTTTAAACAAAAATCAGCTAATAGACCTGGAATTCATTGTTGATGTCACATTGCATTGTGATCGGGTCTTTAACCCCGTGCTAAGTTACAAGGAAACTGCTTCGCTGGCCAGTTTCCACCAGAGGCGTAGCGACCCTTCCCGGCGCCCGGGGCGAACTTTCAATTTGGCGCCCCCCCCCCCGCTTATATATATATATATATATATATATATATATATATATATATATATATATATATATATATATATATATATATATATATACATATGTGTGTGTGTATAATTATGTGTGTGTGATAGTGTGTTTATATATAAGCTTGTGTGTGGGTAAGAGTGTATTTGTGTGTGTAAGCGTGTGTGTAAGGGTGTATGCTACAGTCCGGACAAGGTTTAATAATTACATTGTATGATTTTCATTCCTTAAAACTTTACGACAATTTAATTCCCATTAAGATGCGTTTAATTTTTTTTGCGAAAGATTAGTAATGTCAGTAAAAAACAATAAGCCTGATCTGTGTTAGAGGGTAGTTTGTAGCTAACGCTAATATGTTTAGACCAGCCTTTTATGTTCTAGTTTTGGAACGATCTCTGTTGTGATATGGTACATAGTTGGATTCGAAGTTTGTTAGAGTAAGGACACACAAGTGACATACAAGAAGAAGTTATCAGAAATATTTATTGTTCACATTGGAATACGACATGGGTATTTCGTTGATTGGTTGATGGTATGACAAAACAAGCTAGAGAAAACAAACTGAATCCAACGGATGTTAACAGCTCGTAGTCTTGGATTTCGCAGATTTGCCCTGCCTTCTCGCACACTGAGTTTCTTCCAGGCATCTCTTCGGGGGGGGGGGGGGGGCGAAGCCCCCCGAAATTTTTTTACCGCCCCCCCTCTCGAACGAAATGAAATTTATATAATTTATATATAGAAAATATATACGTTTAACAGTGTCCGCCCCCCCCCCCTCGAAGAAAGTCTACCGCCCCCCCCCTCGAAAATTTCAAGTGCCCCCCCCCCCCCCCCGGAGAAAAAAGTCTGGAAGAAACACTGCTCGCACAACGTCAACAACAAATGCAGAACTAATTGTATTGATTGAAGAAGCAGTAACAATCAATTTAATGATAGCCCATGACGTTCTGATTATAATCAGCAGCAATAAAACGCGTTTTAACACTCTAAGAAAAAGTAGAATTCAAATGCATGGTCAAAAAAATTCAATCAGGATCTATAACTAAATGTGGTCTCTTTTACTGTATAGCTTGGAGCTAGGTTACAGACAGTGGAGAATGAAATAAGAGCATGGAAAAAAGTGGTGGTTAGTGGCTTAGGGATTCAAGAATCCGTGATATTTAGTTCTCTTTAATATAGTTCAGTGATCCAGGTAAGATGTAATGCAATCAATCAAAAGTATCTGATCTCTCACGTTGAAGTTGAGAGAATCGTAAGAATCTTACAAAGAACTAGTCGCGTCTTTTTTTAAAACAAAACTAGCTATTGAAATTGTACATTACGCGTTAATACACTTGGTTTCTTTACTAAGTGTTAAGAGAGTTATCTACTCACCAATCCAGTACAAATACTTGCGATTTTTGTTAGCGAAAAAAGCGCCCCCCACACACACTCATCACAACCATCTTGGACAAAGTTTGTAGAGCGGTTTTTCACGTAACTGACTTTTTTTTTAAAAATGTTACACAATTATACAATGCACAGTACAATTCGTTTCTTTCTGAGAGCTAAAGGTTGTTTACTCAGAATCCTGTGTCATTTTGCTATTTTATTTAGCCTAAAAGCGCCCCCTGCACCATCTTGATAAAAGTCACTGACGTATTTTACAGTTCAACAATCGTACAATACGTTTTAATACAATTGGTTTCTTTTAATAGCGGTAACGTTTATCGACTCAACAATCTAGTGTAAATTCTTCCGTTTTAAGTCTCGAAAAAGCGCCCCCCCCCCCCCCCATCTAGGAAAAGCTTCAAAGCGGTTTTGCCGGTCACTGTTTCTTAAGAGTATATGTTTTACAGTTAGTAGTCGAGGTAGAAAACAGTTAAATCAGTATGTAAAGGCTTGTAGCCATTACATTTCTTAACTTAGACAGTTTATAATTCAAAACTGCAGCATAAAATCAGCTTTAAAAATTTTTTCCCACCCCTTTTGGCGCCCCCATAGGGTCGGCGCCCGGGGCGGCCGCCCCCCCGCCCCCCCCCTAGCTACGCCTCTGGTTTCCACCCATTAGCACGACAGAAAAAAAGGGTTAAGCACAAAGCATGAGGAAGAAAGTTAAAAAGCTTGTAAAAAACTAAAAAGCAAAGCTTGAATTATTGAATGCAGGGCGGTGTGATTTAGTTGTAAGGTCCTGCATATATGGAGTAGTTAGGGTTGTGACGATTATATTCAAAACGAGGCATAATCCAAAGACTGAATACAATGCACTAACTGCATATCATTTAACAAATGATTACCATGTAATAATTCAGGTAGAGTGTGGTCATCACTAAGCCCATCCGCTTTTGGGTGGACTCTATTAGGAGGTTCTATTACATTACAGTATCACCCATTGGATGCCTACCCTAACCAATGGCGTAGCGAGGTCGGATGTCACCCGGTGTGGCACTTAATGGTGCCACCCCCCCCCCAGAGGCGTAGCGACCGTTTCCGGGGACAAACTTTCAAACTTTCGATTTGCACCACCCCCCCCTCTCGAACTTTCGATTTTACCCCCCCCCCCCCCCCCTTAAATTTTCGATTTTCACCCCCCCCCCCCTCCTCAAACTTTTGATTTGCACCCCCTCAAGTTTTCTTCTATATATTTTTGCTCTTTTTTGCCTTGGTGTCACCCCCCCCCCCCTAAATGGTGTCACCCGATGCGGTCCGCACACCCCGCCCCCCCCCCCCTCGCTACGCCTCTGACCCTAACAATATAACTCAACGATCGGTAGTTTGGTGTAAAGCAAAAACAAGATCTAGATCTACCACTGGACTGTGAAATTTCTCTTCAATGATTCTTTTGTGAAACCCCTACTGATGAGAACTGTCTATGTATTAGCTGCAAGCGTTTTTTTTGTTGTTATTCTCTACGTCAATGGTGTGCTATAGCTGCTGGTGTTAAATTTACATATCAGGTAAATTTAATGTCCTAGAGCAATTACGCTTAATTAAATGACAAGTAAAATAGAATTAATTAGAATTATCGTGGGCGTTTAATAAACTATCTTGCGTATGCCACCATTCTATGTACATGTGTTGATCATTGGGTGAGCAACGTAGTACCTATTGGATACGTCGCAGTAAAAAACTTATATTTTTGGTCATTAGCTAAATGTGCATGTTCATTGATGCTAGCACCCAAACCACTATAAATACACGTTGTCGCACCACAAGAGGATATCAACACAAGTTACGAATCATACAGCTATCAAATTTGGTAAGAGTTTCTTCGACAAAACTAGGTATGGTGCATCCGTGTTAGCACGTTGCTGTTGGTCATAGCGTACTCGTTTACACTTGTACATATAGCTTTGTGTACATGTTGTGTTGTCTATTGAGGTATACATGTAAATTTATGTACTTTTGGTGTATATGTAGTATGATATACTTATAATGTACTTGTGTTGTCGTGAACATGTAACATTATATCAGTCGGATTTAATATATATATATATATATATATATATATATATATATATATATATATATATATAGAGAGAGAGAGAGAGAGAGAGAGAGAAGAAATGGGATTTGGATTGTTTAGTTCGTCCATAGCGTTAATGAAAGAAATGATCTTATTATGTCAGAAAATACCAAAATTACCAATTTGATTGATTTTGTTGAAATACTTTTAAAAATAGAAACACTGGTTAAAAGTTATTTTCTTTTGAAAGTTTTAACATCTAGGGGTTACACTTCCTTCCTTTCACATAGCATTTCAATACATCCCAGTGTGTATCGTGAACGTAATCCACTGCTTCTAACTCCTACGTGTCTTGTTGAACACATGTGTTTTAAAAATCAAGATCGCCTGGTGCGACCAATTTGACACGCACAATAGGCTTGGAAGAATATTTTTCTATATGAAAAGAGATTGTCGTGTTTCTGTTGTTCAGCTCTCATCATTATCGCCTCTTAGCCACAGCTAGTCATGGCGTCCCAGCCACAGCTAGTCATGGCGTCCCAGCCACAGCTAGTCATGGCCCCCCCCCCCCCCCCCCCCAGCCACAGCTAGTAATGGCGTCCCAGCCACAGCTAGTCATGGCCTCCCAGCCACAGCTAGTCATGGCTTCCCAGCCACAGCTAGTCATGGCGTCCCATCCACAGCTAGTCATGGCGTCCCAGCCACAGCTAGTCATGGCGTCCCAGCCACAGCTAGTCATGGCCCCCAGCCACAGCTAGTCATGGCTTCCCAGCCACAGCTAGTCATGGCGTCCCAGCCACAGCTAGTCATGGCGTCCCAGCCACAGCTAGTCATGGCGTCTCAGCCACAGCTAGTCATGGCGTCCCAGCCACAGCTAGTCATGGCGTCCCAGCCACAGCTAGTCATGGCGTCCCAGCCACATCTAGTCATGGCGTCCCCGCCACATCTAGTCATGGCGTCCCAGCCACAGCTAGTCATGGCGTCCCAGCCACAGCTAGTCATTGCCTCTCAGCCACAGCTAGTCACAGAGGCGTAGAGAAGGGGGGGGGGGCGGGGGGACATATGTCCCCGGGCGCCGACCGTAGAGGGCGCCGAAATGGGTTGGAAAAATAAATTGAAAGGTTGAGGGGGGGTGCAAATCGAAAGTTTAAGGGGGGGGGGGGGTGTAAAGTTTGTCCCCGGGCGCCGGGAAGGGCCGATACGCCTCTGGCTAGTCAAGCACCTACCGGTGGGAACACCCGTCGTACGATAAAAAACAATGCTTTGCTACATGAGGGTTGATAGTGCAATGAGTTGATAGTGTTAAGGGATGATGTAAAATTGTGATGGGTTGAATGTGTGAAGTTCATGATGTGATGGGTTGATTGTGTGATAAGATATTAAGATGATGGTGTGGGTGTGTGATGGGTTGAGTGTGTGATCTGTTGATATGATGGGTTGATGGGTTCATAAGTTGATGGTGTGATTCTGTGATGGGTTGATGATATGATGGGTTGATTGTGTGATGTGTTGATGATGTGTAACTGATTGTTTTTACAAAACACGTCTTGTTAATAATAATAAAAATAATTATTTTTCAAAAATATTAATTAATTTTAATGAAGTTGATAGGAGAAAACATAACCATCGCCGGCAGCGTCTGACCTCTAAGATTAGCATAAAGCAAATCAGTACTTTAAAAATATTAATTATGTCAAAGGTCAATTGCAAGATGTCATCTAGAAATAAAAAATAAATAAAAGTTAAATCAAAGCTGGTGTTAAAACGACTATGCTTCAGATGTTCTCTAAGCATTTTTTATTTCCTTGTTTCCGCTAAATTTTACATTACCCTCTTATCAAAATAATAATTTCTAGTCTTTTAAACTCGACTAATATAATTTCTCAGTGTCATTTGAATATATTCTTTTCGCTTTATTCGTTTTATTTCTACACCCCCCCCCCAACTTGTTTATTACCCAGAAACGCAGGACTCATTGAAAAAACCGAAACTTGCATTGCTGATTCACTTTAACAAGAGCTGGACACTGAAACCACTGAATTCAACAAGCCCTATCAGAATCACTGACTCGCTCTACCAACGGAGACCGAGGGTATGTATAGCTCTATTTCTTATAACATTCTATACTATATAATGGCTTGTGACAACAGTTAGCTCATAGAGCTTAATGTTAATAACTAGCAATGTTAAACAAGCTAAATAATTGACTTTAACGACGTTGTGTTCTGGATAGTATTCAAAGTTTGTTATGTGAAATCATTTTCATGTCAAATTGCTAATTTCAAGGCATAAAAAAACTGCAATTGCCTACGATTTTACACCTTTAACTTTTGTTTCGTACTTGGAAAGATGACCGTGTATTTTGACTCTGTGATTTTACTCGCCCATCAGATGTTTGTGCTGGCTATCTTCGCTCTGACCTTGACATTGACATCTGCCACCCCGGAGGACAATTGGCACATCTTCAAGGCCAAGCACAACAAGACCTACTCGCCTTTCGAAGACGGGAACCGTCGTAACATCTGGCAGGCAAACCTGAAGAAGATCGAGGAACACAACGAGCTGTATAGGATGGGGATCAAAAGCTTTTATCTGCAGGAGAATAAATATGCTGATATGGTGAGATGGGGGATAACTGTGTTTATATTGTAAGGGGAAATAAATATGCTGATATGGTGAGATGGGAGATAACTGTGTTTATATTGTAAGGGGAAATAAATATGCTGATATGGCAACATGGGAGATAACTGTATTGATATTGTTAGGAAAAAGCTGATATGGTAAGATGGAAGATAAATATGCTGATATTCTAAAGGGAAATAAATATGCTGATAGGGTAAGATGGGAAATAACTATGTTTATATTGTAAAGGGAAATAAATATGCTGATATGGTGAGATGGCAGGTAACTGTGTTGATATTGTAAGGGGAAATAAATATTTTGGTTTTATAAGATGGGAAATAAATATGTTTATAAAGGGGAGATAAATATTCTGGTGTTCTTTGGGGGTGAACAGGAGTAGGAATTTTAATATGCGAAGAATCTAAAATAGAGCGGAATCAAATATGCTGATATAGTAGGAGGGTGTGGACGGGATAAAAGAAGTAGATTTAAGGCAAACACTCATATAATGCCAAATCTGACTTGGTAAATAGTTTTTTTTAATATCGGTATTTTTAAAGATACTTGGGTACAGCAAGTATGCAGATAGGTAGCTGGGGTGGGTAATATATTATTTCCTGAACATATAAAGTAATATGAGCTACATTCAGAAAACAGAATACTGCAGGTGAAATATAATTTACCTGTAGTTTTTTTTTTCCTCGGTATACAACAAGATTGTGCTTTGGACCTCGAGCCTGTACTTTCACCAAAACGAGTTAGGTATCTATTAGTGCCGAGTGAATCATCTCTAGGACATAACGACCGAACTCGAGACGTCTGAGCTAGCTATTAATCTCTAAAGCTCAACCACACCAATATAGATAGCTGATAATGTAAACCAAAGTACAAACGTGTCAACGTTTCTTTCCCTGAGTTCCATTTTTAGTTTCTCGTATACGAAGTATAGACGACGTATTGTAATCGTGCAAAAAAACAATTGGGAGTGATGTCCCCTAAACTTTCTGGAATATTCTTATATAACACTAAACGAGATGGTACATCACGATATAAATAAGATTTTTAAGCCATTGTTAATTACTTAAACTTTTAAAAATAGAATAAAATCTCGTAGATAAAAGAATTGTACACCTAGTGAACAAAAAACAGTATGTGTATAATAGTTCGGAATATTATTAATACTTTAGCTAGGTTGATGAAATTTAATATATAAGTATTATATCAAATGTGTTGTTCTCTATCAACTTTTCAGCGATTTCCGATAACCGGAAGTGGAACTTATTCTACTTTTAATTTTTCAAAAGCCTTTAACTTTAGTACTGTTTCAGATAGATAAATGAAAGTTCATATGTACGTAAAATATCTAAATTTCTGCCTTCTGTCAAATTTTGAGTAATTTCCGTTTACGCTATTTCCGATTTCTAAAAAATCGCTTATGAATTTATCTAATACTAATAACATTCCGCACTATTATACACAAACTGTTTTTCGTGCAATTCTTTTTTCTACGAGATTTTATTGTATTTTAAAAAAGTTAAAGTAATCAAAAGTGGATTCAAATCATGTCTGTATCCCGAGTTGCCATTCCTCGTAGTGTTTTATAAGAATATTCGAGAATATTCGAGAAAGTTTTGGGGAGATCACTAAAGTTAAAAAAGTTAAAGTAATCAAAAGTGGATTCAAATCATGCCTGTATCCCGAGTTGCCATTCCTCGTAGTGTTTTATAAGAATATTCGAGAATATTCGAGAAAGTTTTGGGGAGATCACTAAAGTTTTATTATTCTTCAGATACACGAAGGCTACAACAGTGATTATCTTTGTATATTATGTGCATTACTTCCCCTTGATTACACTGGCTTGTAAACTTGTCGTGTATTTTATCAGACCAACGAAGAGTTCACCAAAACGATGAACCGCCACCGGATCACAGTGAAACTCGATAACGTCACCACAGGTTCATTCAAGCGCGACCTGGCCTCGTCAGTCGACTGGCGACAATATGGTGTGGTCACCGATGTCAAAGATCAAGGTTATTGCGGGTCATGCTGGGCTTTCTCCACGACCGGGTCAATCGAAGGTCAACATGCCTTGGCCACTGGCGAACTCGTTAGCCTGTCCGAATCTAATTTGGTTGATTGCTCGACAGGTAGGGAAATGTGGAAAACATTATTTTTAAAATCAAAAACAAAGTTTACATAAGACATACAAATATCGGGCATGATGAAATAAAAAGTTCCCTTTTAAGCCTGAGGGTCTGTGGGTCAAGTGAAGTAGAGTTTACCTGTTTCTGTGACCTCGGCATATGAAGGGATAGTGTGGTCAGCACTATGTAGGCCTACATATTCACGGCTATTTAGGTCCGTTACATGCAACATTTAGTCGATTATTTAACTAGTCACCACTGTTTGGTAACATCAAATTCCCGATGGGCCCTAATGAACGGTGCTGTGTTTAGTGTTTTGATGAAAATAAACGGAAATTATTTATTTATTTTTTACCATTTTACCATTCCGTCATACCAAGTCGTAAAATTCAGGAAAAAAATGCAGAATAAAAACTTCAGTCTGGGGTTTGGGGTCCCTTTTAAAATTTCCCGGCCACTTGGATACAACCGGTCCACCCCTGATATCAGCGATCATTCTAATAATGCAAGCTAACGCTAACGCGATTTTAGCTTATCTACCCAAACGAACTCTACAGTCATAGGTATCTTTTAAATCGTGTCAATGAAAATCAAAACAATGCAAATGATTTTCGTTTTACTTTTTGAAAAATTAAAACTACGGATTAATTATCGCCAAAGTATTTTTACGCAGTAGCACGGTTTTCATTTGGGAGGCTTTTAAAAATATGAGTTAATGATTTAAAAAACATGTCCATTTCTAATGTGCTTTTACTGCCCTCACCTTTACAGAAAACAATGGATGCGATGGTGGTTTCGTGTCTAAAGCTTTTGATTACGTCATCCATAATAACGGTATTGATAGAGAGGCCAGTTATTCTTACACGCCTACGGTAGGAAATTATAGATTAGTGAATTTGATGCATCACATGTAGGAAGTTAAAGATTAGTGAACTGAGTGAATTATATATATATTTTTATATTTATGAAAAACATAAGTATCATTAAGTGTAATCTAAGTGTTTATCAGGTGTTCTTTGCTTAGGGAAAATGTGACAATGCCATCATTAAATTAATGTTTTTTTTTCATAAAACACAGACAAATTGTTCTATTTTAACACGTTTTTCTTAACTCAGCTTCGCGTTTGTGGATGTGTGGATTTGTTTGTTGTTAAAATTGACATCGAAAATTAGCCCACTTCTGATTGCTCTAGAGACCTGAAATTTGGCATGCATGCTACTTTCGCCTAACAATTTCAGATGCAATCATAAAAACTAGCAATTAGTGAACGTAATTAGCTTAATTTAATTACGCCCCAAGGACCATAAAATTGAGGACATGATTTCTAAAGATACCGACAAGACTTGAGCCCTATTGACACAGTTACTTCGGCCCCAATCGATGTGAGCGCGCTGGCCGTGATCGTATAGTGGTTAGTACTTCGCATTGTGGCCGCGACAACCCAGGTTCGAATCCTGGTCGCTCAAGATTTTTAGTCCGTGTATTTATAAACACTTTTTTAAAAACCACGTTTTTCATGTGTAGCAACGGACTAAAAAGGAGAAAATAAAATACTTAAAAAAAACTTTTTAAAAAACTACGTTTTTTATGTGTAGCAACGGACTAAAAAGGAGAACGGACACTGTAACACATTGTTAACGGTGACACGGTTGGTACGCTGGGCATGCTAAAATACACATAAACACGTTTTTCCTTTTAACTCAGCTTCGCGTTTATTTGTTTGTTTATGGGAGATTTGATCACGTGATTCGTGAGTAGATCTCCACGCCAGCAACGTAAATTACACCCTTTCTCTGTTTAAAGCGTATCGGTCGCTCAAGATTTTTTTAGTCCGTGTATTTAAAAACACTTAGTCAAGTCATAATTAATCAAGTGATTAGATAAAGTAGAAAATAAACTACATAAAAAACTTTTTAAAAACCACGTTTTTCATGTGTAGCAACGGACTAAAAAGGAGAAAATAAAATACTTAAAAAAAAACTTTTTAAAAAACCACGTTTTTCTTGTGGACTAAAAAGTAGAAAATAACTATTTACATACATTTGATGACAACAAACGTGGGTCGGGCAGATGGGTCGGGAAATTTGATGGTGAACGTACCCACGTTTTTTGTCATCAAATGTATGTAAATAGTTATTTTCTACTTTTTAGTCCACAAGAAAAACGTGGTTTTTTAAAAAGTTTTTTTTAAAGTATTTTATTTAAATTTGACTTGTTCTTGTTTTATTTTTTTTTCCCAGCAAGGTGCCTGTGCTTTTTCAAGCGCGGCAGTGGGGGCAAAAATCAGCTCCTACAACACTATAGAAAAGGGCAACGAGCTCGCTTTACAACAGGCTGTGGCTGGGGTATGTAACGGCCTCGATTGTTATGTCTTTTGGTTGATGGCAGGTCTTTTTAAAAACTTGTTAGGCTGAATTATTCATTAAAAATAATTCCATTATAAGACAAGCTAGCTTGGTTCTTATTATTTACACGAACGCAAGTGTATATTTTACACACTTTGAATCCGGTGTTTAGGGTCTGCTCTATGTTAAGTTTAGGAATTGGATCATGGATAGGTCATGAGCAAGTGTATCGTACGATTAAGAGTTAGGTCTACAGCAGAGGTTGGAGCTACAAGCAGGTGAAGGATTAGGTTATACTGCTGCAAAGCTGTCGAGATTGTAAAAAGCTAGTAAAAAATGTTTCTTACGAGATCAAGGAAGTGGTCCATAACTTGACTCTATGTGAAATGCTTTGGGTATAATATATGTACTGCATTGCCCATAGAGTCTATTAAACGTAGGTTTTATACACTTTTCTGTAGACATCTTTGAACGTTTATTTAACAAGTCGGGCCAATTAATGTTGCTACAGACGTCAGTCACCATTTATATTCAGTGTTGCTATAGACGCCAGTCATCCTTTTATAATTTCCTTTGACAGGTTGGGCTTATCACTATTGCTATAAACGCCAGTCACCTTTTTATATTCACTGCTGCTATAGACGCCAATCACTCTTTCATATTCAGTGTTGCTATAGACGCCAGTCCCCGTTTCAGATTCAGTGTTGCTATAGACGCCAGTCAGTCTTTCATATTCAGTGTTGCTATAGACGCCAGTCACCGTTTTATATTCAGTGTTGCTATAGACGCCAGTCACCGTTTCATATTTTCATTTGATAGGTCGGGCCCATCAGTGTTGCTATAGACGCCAGTCATCAGTCCTTCCAGCTGTATGGCGGAGGTGTGTTTTATGAGTCTAGGTGCTCTAGCGTAGTACTCGATCATGCGGTGCTGGTAGTGGGTTATGGAAGAGGGGGCGGTGAGGACTACTGGATTGTCAAAAACAGGTATTTGAAACTGTTGTTTTTGGCTCTGAATTAGTTTCTGGTGGGGTCTATACATGTTTTAGTTTTTACATCCGGGGTCATGTTTTTGTTTTTACATCTGGGGTCATGTTTTTGTTTTTACATCCGGGGTCATGTTTTTGTTCTTACAGCCGGGGTAATGATTTTGTTTTTTCTTCCGATGTCATGTTCTACATCGAGATCATGATTTTTAAATGCATCTGGGGTCAAATTTTTGTTTTCTACATCAGGGATCATGTTTTTGTTTTCCACAGCTGGGGTGAATCTTGGGGAATGAGCGGCTACATCAAGATGACCAGAAACGCGAACAACAATTGCGGGATAGCCTCAAACGCTCTGTACCCAATCGTTTAAAAATCATGAGAATTCCTCTCGTTAAAATAATCTGCTCACTTTTCCTATATCTTTACCCCATATAACTTAAAATTGCTGACAACCACAAAACTAAATCCTTACTCCCTATAACTTATATAGCTTACAACAACAATACTAAACCCTTACTCCCTATAAATTATCTAGCTTATAACCACAATACTGAATCTTTACTGACTATAACTAATCTAGCTTACAATCACACTACTTAATACTTACCCCCTATAACTTACCTTGCTATCACACACAAACATCTGCTTTATTATTAATCATATATCTATTTTGCTTTCTTTAAAACTTTCCATGACATAGCTTATTGCAGAATTATTTACATGATACTATTATTATAGTGGTACAGTTAAACCAAATGCACCAGCTGTAAACTATATTTTCATTTCATTAAAAAGGAAATTGTGAAATTTTTGTTAATTTTCCTCTTTTAATTTGTATTTGTAATTTTAATAATAACTAGACTACCCGTTATCTAGTTAGATTACTGGGTTTCGGGGGTCATCCATAAATGACATCACGTCTGTCAGCACTTATCATCCCAAAATAACCAGACCCCACATTCAAAAAGACGTTTTTTATATGTTAAAAAATCTACTAAACTCTACTTCACCTGCCCAGTGTCCCGCCAAGTCTCAGACATGTTTGAATTTTGTGGTTTGTTCTTGGTTGGACAAAGGCTATGGAAGCAAATCCAAAAAAAGAAAAGCAGGCTGAAATCCGAGTCAATGGCCTCAATGGCGCATAACCAGTTGACACGTAACGCTTAATTGTACTGGAGGCGTGGTTGGGTCGGCAAAAAGCTCATGGTTGATAAATTTGAACAAAGTCTCGAGTTCAAACCCACTGGCAGATAAATCTCGATCCCCTTCAACACTAATAATTAAGAACGAAGAAGATGAAGAAGAAGTTTGAATTAAAAAAAAATATTCCGGCCGAGCATGGCTCTGACCACACTATCCCTTCATATGCTGAGAACATAGAAACAGGTGAACTCTACTTCACCTGCCCTGTGCTCCGCGAAGTCCTGATAGTCGACCTTATCATTCACATGTAGGCCGTAAGAAAAAAATAATTAAAAACATTGTTGTAAAAAGAAAATAAATCTTTTTACTATTACTAAAGTCATTGTTCTAAACTCTTATAATTAATGTGGTTAATCTACCTATGAATATATCAATAAATTAACTAACGGCTTTGAATTAGTTTGTAATTAACAGTGTCTTTAAGAAGGAACAATATTTACCACCCAAAATCCTATTTTACAGCTCTACACATAATGCAGATTCTCCCAAATAACAAATCAGAAAAACAAACAAACAAAAAAATGAGTTATCAAACATCACTATTCAGTCAAAGTTAAGCAATTGTTCTAAAACTTTAAAATTAATGTGGTTAATCTACCTATGAATAAATCAATAAATTAATTAACGTCTTTAAATAAATTTGTGATTAACAGTCCGTCTGAAAACAAAAATTGTTCTCTACCTACATACTATTTTACAGCTCTCCACATAGAGTAGAACCATTTACAATAGTCAATCAGACAAATAAATATTCAAACATGTAAACAAACTTGAGTTTTAGTAGTATACTAGACTACCCGTCATCCGTTGGATAACTGTGGGTTTCGGGGGTCATCCATAAAAAACATCACGTCTGTCACTTATGGTCACAAAAAACCAGACCCCACATTCAAAAAGAAGTTTTTTATCTTTTAAAAACACAGAAAACACCGATTTCGGACTCTCCCTTCATATACTGACGTCACAGGTGACCTACTCAACTCTACTTCACCTGTCCAGTGCCCCGCCAAGTTCAGATAGGCAACTTTATCATTCACATCTAAAAAAAATGAAAACAAAAATTATCATTGACGTATTGGTCAATGTTGTTAGCAACCGACCACGCCTCCAATAAAGCGAGTAAACTTACTATATCTAGCTCTAGAACCTAGATAGATAAATACGATGTATTCTCGAATTAGATGTTCATTAAAGCTAAACAAAGATTTATATAAAATAAGGCCTGAAATAGATTCTAGATGTAGAATTTGCATTAAGTCTAGATCTAGAATTTACGTAAAGTCTAGTGACCTAGATCTAAATCAAGATCTAAAATCTAGATTTCATAAAACATGTTCTTCCTTCGACAGCTGATCTGTAGATCTAGAGAAATTTATCGTTAAACTAAATGAAAAAGACAGTTGAAAATTGATTTTAAGTGTTGGAACGTAATAAATACAGCAAACGGACGTATTGTTAAAGTTATAGCCGACAGAAAGTTAGCTTTAGAACGCGTTAAACTTTGGAATGGGAACACAATCTTCTTCGATAGAGGCCGCCATTTTATTGTACTAAAAAGTAAACAAAAATGTGACGTCACTCTTCCGTCGTGTCTGGTGGTTTTTCTAATCTTTTCTTCTCTTCTTCTTCTTCGTTCTTAATTTTTGAATATGGTGGGGGATTCAGACAACAAGACCAACTTCGTGGACAAACCGGACTGTGGTTTCCAGTTTGTCAGGTGTCCCATATAATTTTTCCCTGAGTGGGGTGGGCTGGGGCCAGTGTCTGCCTCTTGCCTGGCTATACAGAGTGCAATCCTGGAGTACGTGCTCAGTGTTTTCCGGGGCCTTGCCACAAGGGCACATTTCGCTACACCCAACCTTCAGTTTTTTGTGCATGTGTTGATTTAGTCTGTTGTGGCCTGTTCTGAGTCGAAAGATTATGTATTGTTGTTTTCGTGTTAAATTGTAATAGCCGTCGTCTTTAATGTAGTGAGGGTGTGACAGACCACATTTGCGTTTGTTTGTTTTTAATTATTCTTTTTATTTCTTTTGGGTGTAGCGAAATTTCCGGTTGTGGTTTCTTTCCCCCAATTTTTGCCAGCTGGTCTGCGATCTCGTTACCCTGGATCTGGCAGTGGCCCGGGATCCACTGCAGCACAATTCTGCTGCAGGTATTTTTAAGCCTCTCTAGTGCTGTCATAAATCTTTTAAAATTAATGTGATTAATCTACCCATGAATAACAATAAATTAATTAACGTCTTTAAATAAATTTGTGATTAACAGTCTGTCTGAAAACAATTTTTTTTCTCTACCTACATACTATTTTACAGCTGTCCACATAGAGTAGAACCATTTACAATAGTCGATCAGACAAATAAATATTCATGTAAACAAACTTGAGTTTTAGTAGTATATATATATAGATAGATTTACAAAAAAAAAGGTTTTTATCAATTATTATTAAAAATACTGCTGTTGAGACGGCCTTCGTGAGTGGGTTAAGTGCGGTAAATTCTGGTGTTAAAATATAATTTGTGTATCTGTTTTACGTGTCGATGATACCAGTTTGTATTCTGTGCTTTCGTTTTCTTTTTCTGTTGATGGCCCAGTGTTTCCGGGAACGCTTGGACAATAGAAAATAATATCGCTCTAAAACAGGGGTCTCCAAACTTTTCAGTCCGAGGGCCGCATTAACTATCAAATTTCAGTTCGTGGACCAGTTTCTTCCAGACATGTCTTTGATTTTTCTGGGCAAAGTTCTTCAGCCAGCGCCTACAAACGTTTTTTCCGTGGACAAGGGGATCTCCGCGGGCCGGATGAGAGGACCTCGAGGGCCGCATGTGGCCCGCGGGCCGTAGTTTGGAGACCCCTGCTCTAAAATACAGTGTGATGTATTTGTGTGCATCCAAGTTACTGAACGTGATTAATTACGGTTTTGATCTTTCCTGCAGTCTTGATGGACTGTCTGTGCAATAGTTATTGTCTTTTTTTATCAGCTCATTGTATTTTTTCGCCTGCTTCACTGCCTCTACCATTGTTAAACCCGTTCAATCTCAGGTATCTTCTCCTTATGGAAAATACGTAACATGTCCATACTGTAACGTAATATGTAACATGTCCATACTGTTTGACTTTTGAGATTTCGTTTCCTAACGATTGTCATCATATCACCTTAATGACCTTTTGACCCCGTGCGTCTTTTCATGCTTATCTTCACTAAAGTTTTAATATTAATATTATGGTTTTTATAGAATTAATGCGATATTTTATTCTACGAACAGAGTTTTCTCTTTAAAAAAAAAAAAAGTTATAAAACAAAGATGTACATTGACTTTATCATAACAGTTATGTTATTTCTGTAGGCAGAATATGTGAGTTGCTGAACGCGTTTTACGATTGGGTCACCGGATGTGAAGTGACTTAAATATTGTTTACAACAAACGTAATTCCGATGTTATAAATATTACAGGTCCCAGGACAAATCTCAGCTAGGACTCCTGCTTCGGTTCGAATAAAACAGAGTGAAGGACACACACATACACGTTCAGCTCACGACACACCGTGTGGGGTTGGTTTGTGGTAGGTGTGGGTAGGGTGTGGGGTAGTATGAGATATCCGTCGTTCAAATGTTTGTATTGAGGAGCAGATGGAAAACCTTTCGACCAATGAAATATTTAACTTCCCCCTTCTCCCTCAGTGAGCTCTGCTATTCATATTACTTCTGCATTGATATGAAGACATGCCTTGGCCCCAATACTTCGTGTCATAAACATGTCGTTCAATAACTACCTTTAGACTTTCGTGAATTCGACAGTACCAATGCTGTCACTGAAAATGTTTGCTTTAAAACACTATCAAATGGTCGTTAAGGACGATAGCCCCTCCTTTCCCCCAACCCCTACCCCACCCCTCAACCACCAATCCCCCCACCCCCGTGAATGCAGCCTCCTCTTAGTTACCTCCCTTAAGTTTAAAATCGTTTGAAACTAAATTAACAGCCCCTAATAGCCGTCACTAAACCCGGCTCTACGAATGTAAACATTTAGCGTGAACCACAGCTCACTAGACAATGTATGGGGTGGGGGTGGTAGGGAGCGCGCTTACAGCTTGGTGTTTTCTATCTTCTCAAAGAAGAGAATTATATATAGAGATAGATTTTAGGGGCGTTGTAGAGACTTTATAGAGGCATTGTAAAGACTTTATAGAGGCATTGTAGGAATAAAAGCGTTCTAGAGACTTCATAGGGGCATTGTAGAAATAAAGGCGTTCTAGAGACTTATGGAGGCATTTTAAAGACTTTATATAGGGGTATTCTAGAGACAATAGAGGTATTCTAGAGTTTTATAGAAGCATTGTAGAGACTTTATAGAGGCATTCTATCGACACTCTAGAAACATCAAAACACTAAATAGACTAGTAAACATCTAGTTTTAAGGAATGCGTAATAACTACAATTCTAGATGAAATGTTTTCAGGAAACCATTCAAATAACCTTGTTTATATTTAAAAATATATAGACAGATGAATTTAAAAATTTGTACAATATTAAGTTATAACATTTTGGTCCATAAAATTCTGAGCTTAACGGCGTTATAAAGACTGGCTGTATTGGTTAGATTCCAATCTGGTACTTTATTTCTTGAGCTTAAGAGTTGCACTACTTCTAGCTGTCTGGTTTATATTCTAATTTGGTGCTAAAGTTATTCGGTTTTGTTGAGACTTTACTTGTGCTTGTGTAGGAGACTTAAAAAACACACTGAGATCGAACATGTAAGAGGTCAGGGTGGCGAAACCTGCCAGCATTAAATGCCATTGAAATAAATCGTGGTCAAGTTGGTAAATCTCGTCGTTGCTAAAACGAAAAGTCTCGAATTTGAACCCTCGGGCAGACGAGGCTCGTTAGCTCGGGACAGGTCTCTCTTCTAGGGAAGATAACGCCAAAATCAAACAGCTGCTGCCTTTATTTTGTTTTTGGTTGGACAAAGCCTATGGAAGCAAATCCAAAAAGATAAGCAGGCTGAAATTGGAGTCAATTGCCTCACATACTTAATTGTGTTTGAGGGGATTTCTTCCAACACCAAAATCAAGAACGAAGTTGAAGAAGCAATGACTGGAAAATTATTAAAATGTTAATCGAACAGCAAAGGTAATTTGCCTTTGCAAAAATAACTTTAGTCTTTACACCTCTGGAACCTACCTACCTGTAAACAATACTCTAGCCTACCTAAGAAAAAAACCCGTCTAAATTAGATTATCACTGTAACCTACCTGAGAAAATCACTGTCTGTAACCTACCTGAGAACATCACTATCTGTAACCTCAGACAAGACAGCAACTGTCCAGAAAGCTCCCGTAGATATTGACAGCATGATGTAAATGTAGAGGTCATTGACCCGATTGTACCTGTCGGTCATCATGGCCCGGGTCGTGTAGATTGTAATCAAAGTTGGAACAAAGAGGCCAACGTTACAGAGGACAATGATGGCCAGAGGGCCAACCATAGATACCACTGGATAAGGGAAGAATTAGGCCTCTTTTAAATAAGGTATTATTATATTCGTATATTCTACATTGTATATTATTTAAATTACCATGAATTAAACATCATATACATGTAAACCTACTAATTAGAAACGGCGAGTTTAAGTAACATCGGCCATTTCCGTATCCAATCGTCGTGTAGCCCGATGTCGCCAAGCTTGACACGACGACCGTGGTGACGATGCTGGCTGGGACAGCCAAGGAGAAGACAACTCGTTTAGTTAACATACACAACTCTTCATGGGACGAGACAAGGGAGACGACTCGTGTGCTCCTGAATACGATGAAGGCGTGGAAGGTACAGATGAACGTCCAGACAAACATCCATAGCCACAGAAAGTGGGTGGAGATCCCGATCACCTGACACAGGTAACTGGGGCCGTGCCTAGGGGAGGACAGTTATGTAACACAAATATATATATATATATATATATATATATATATATATATATATATATATATATATATATATATATATATATATATATATATATATATATATATATATATATATATATATATATATAATTCTCTTCTTGGAGACGTTAGAAAACACCATGCTGTAAGCGCGCCTTGCAGTCCCCTCTCTTCCTCTCTAGGAAGTCTGATGAGCTGTGGTTCACGCTAAATGTTTACAATCGTAGAGCCGGGTTTTATGACGGCTATTAGGGGCAGATAATTTAGTTTGAAACGATTTTAAACTTAGGGGAGGTAGCTAAGAGGAGGCTGTTTTTACGAGGGGGGGGGGGTAGAGGTTGGGGGAAAGGAGGGTGTGGGGGGAAGGGGTTATCGTCCGTAACAACTTACTGATAGTGTTTTAAAGCAAATATTTTCAGTGACAGCAGTGGTACAGTCGAATTCACAAATTATGAATTACTGAAAAGTAGAAAATAAAACAACTAAACAGCGCGTTTGATACGCCGCGGGTCGGCTCGTAAGTTTATAAATAAATATGTCATAGAGAATCGCTTCTGACTGTCTTCCTCATTGTACGAAACCTATCTATAGTTAGTCTGTCATGTAGACATATCCATCGCCGTCACTGTCGGGTGTTGGGAGATTGCGAGACGCGAAAAGTGAAATGGCGAGGCGGGAAAATGCGAGAAGATAATGCGAGACATGCCTGCGGAATTAAGGGTAAATAGCGAGACACTTTTTGCTAAAAAAAACGTTTTTGTTCATGCTTTTTTCGTCTTTATTTATTTGTTGTTATTTTTATCTAGATTTTATTATATAGATAGATAGATACTAAGAAGTTAGATAGATCTATATCTAGATCTATGTATTTAAAAATCCTAACATCGTTAGCGAGAGGAAAATCCTGTCTCAGTCGGCATTAATTTTAAAAATCTAGCCCGCTTATGTTTATACAAACGTGAGATGTGTCATTGTCAACTGGTATAATCTTGTCAGCAGGAGAGATATTCTGCAACATGTATTCATGGATTGTTGTACTTGCAAAAAGTGTAAAAGTATAAACAGTTCTAAAAAGAGTAATTTATTTTTTATTAAGTAATTTTAATTACAAACAAAATTTACAAACAAAATCTTCTGAAACAGTCCTAGCACTACTCAAACACACCTCGTGACACCATCTTTCACACATAGTACATCTAACCCAGTTCATTAGACTCCCATTTATACATTTTTCTTTGGCTACTTCTTCCAATCCACATTCACAACATGTCACATTCTCATCACAGTTGACCTCCTCGTTCATCCCACACACAACACTGGCGGCGGCTATAATAAAAAAATTTTATGCAACAATACAAAATATGTTTGCGGCGGCAGCGGATTGGGGCACGGTGATCTTCAATGACGGTAAATCAGCTTTCGAAGAAGGTGGTATTCGAAGTCGACACAAAAGATGGGTGGAGTTCACAAATCATCAATATGTCTAGCGACGGAAAAATCGGAAGTTTTAACAATGTAAACGAAACGTCTTTGAAGTCAGGACCAAATACCACTGAAAATCAGGTGCGGTAAATTTTTCGCAGAAATCTACGCATATCAACACCACCCAGCTAAAGTATCGAGTTGTGGTAAAATGCGAGACAAAAAGTCACGTGACCGACCGTTTTCGCGCCCTTCTCGCATTTTCCCGCCTCACCATTTTGCTTTTCGCGTCTCGCAATTTCCCCACACCCGTCACTGTCTGGCCTCTACGATTAGCATAAAACAAATCAGTACTTTAAAAATTTGTCAAAGGTCAATTGCAAAATGTCATCCAGCAAAACACATAACCAGGAACCTAGTTCAATCAAAGCTTGTGTTAAAACGATTGTGCTCAAATGTTCTCTAAACATTTTTATTTCCTTGTTTCTGCTCAATTTTACATTACCCTCTAATTAAAGTAATAATTTCTAGCTTTTTAAATTTGATTAATATAATTTCTCAGTTTTTTTTCCAATATTCTTTTCGCTTTATTCTTTTCATATCTGCAATATCCCCCACAACCCACCCTCCCCAACTTGTTAGCTACTCAGAACCGCAGGACTAATTGAAAAACCGAAACTTCAATTTCTAATTCATTTCCTACAAGAGCTGAACACTTAAAGCACTGAATTCAGCAAGCCCTATCAGAATCACTGACTCACTCTACCAACAGAGACCGAGGGTATGTATAGCTCTATTTCTTATAACTTTCTATACTATTTATTGGCCTGTGACAACAGTTAGTTCATAGCAAAGGATAGCGCTTTATTTTAGTAACTAGCAATAAACTAAATAATTGCCTTAAGCGTTGTGTGCAGGATAGTATTCAAAGTTTGTTATGTGAAATCATTTTTATGTCAAATGCTTTTCTAATTCCAAGGCATAAAAAAACTGCAATTGCCTACAATTTTACACCTTTAACTTTTGTTTCGTACTTGGAAAGATTACCGTGTATGTTCACTCTGTGATTTTACTCGCCCTTCAGATGTTTGTGCTAGCTATCTTCGCCCTGACCTTGACATTGGCATCTGCCACACTGGAGGCCAACTGGCTCATCTTCAAGGCCAAGCACAACAAGACGTACTCATCTTTCGAAGACGGGTACCGTCGTTACATCTGGCAGACGAACCTGAAGAAGATCGAGGAACACAACGAGCTGTATAGGCTGGGGATCAAAAGCTTTTATCTGCAGGAGAATAAATATGCTGATATGGTGAGATGGGAGATAACTGTGTTGGTATTGTAAGGGGAAATAGATATATTGATATGGCATCATGGAAGATATCTGTGATGATATTGTTAGTGAAAAAAAGCTGATATGGTTAGATGGAAGATAAATATGCTGAAATTCTAAAGGGAAATAAATATGCTGATAGGGTAAGATGGGAAATAACTGTGTTGGTATTGTAAGGGGAAATAAATATGCGTATATTGTAAAGGGAAATAAATATGCTGATATGGTGAGATTGGAGATAACTGTGTTGATATTGTAAGGGTTAATAAATAATAATATGCTGATACTTTATAGGGACATTAATTTGCTGATAAAGTAAGATGGAGATAAATATATTGCTATGGTAAAACGGAGAAATATGCCAATACAGTAAGAAGAGGTAATTGTGTTTAGTTGAGTAGGAGGATAAATATGTTAATATGGTCATATGAGAAATAATATGTTGATTTTACTAGATGGGAAATAAAAATATGCTTATAAAATATAAAGTGGAGATAGAATTTTTGATATTGTAAGGGGAGAGACACATACTTGTATTCTTTGGGTTAGGTAGGGGTAGGAATGTAAATTTGTGAAGAATCGATATGAGAGGGGAACCAAATACGCTGATATCGTAAGAGGGTGTGGGCATGATAAGAGAAGTAGATTTATGGTAAACACTCATGTAATGTCAAAACAACGGTGACTGTATGATTTTGTTCTCTGACTTGGTAAATAGTTGGTGTTTTCGCCTATCAGCGGCGTTTGTTTAATGGTAAAGAAAAATTGGGTATTTATGCAGATACTTTAGGACAGCAAGTATGCAAATTGGTAGCCGGGGTATGCTGATAGGTAGCTGGGGTCGACAATAGATTATTTCCTGAACATCTCAGAGTAACATAAACTACATCAAGAAAACAAAACATGGCAGGTGAAATAGAGTTTACCTGTTTTTGTTTTACCTCAGTATACGACGGGATTGTGTTTTCGACCTCGAGTCTGTACTTTCACCAAAAACGAGTAAGGTATCTGTTAGTGCTGAGTGAATCATCTTTAGAACATAACAACCGAACTCGAGACGTCAGTGCTAGGTATTAAGATCTAACGCTCAACCACACGAATAACGATAGCTGATAATGTAAACCAAAGTACAAACGTGTCAACGTTTCTTTCCCTAAGTTCCATTTTTATTCTTCAGATACACGTAGGCTACAACACTGATTATCTTTGTAAAATATGTTCATTACTTTCCCTCTTGATTACGCTGACGAGTAAACTTGTTGTGTATTTTATCAGACCAACGAAGAGTTCACCAAAACTATGAACCGTCACAGGATCACAGTGAAACTCGGTAACGTCACCACAGGTTCATTCAAGCGCGATCTGGCCTCGTCGGTCGACTGGCGACAGAAGGGCGTGGTCACCAATGTCAAAGATCAAGGTGATTGCGGGTCATGCTGGGCTTTCTCCACGACCGGGTCAATTGAAGGTCAACATGCCCTGGCCACTGGCGTACTCGTTAGCCTGTCCGAATCTAATTTAGTTGATTGCTCGACAGGTAGGAAGAAGTGGAAAACATTATTTTTAAAACTAAAACAGTTTTTACATAAGATATACAAATATGGGGCATGATAACATAAAAACGTTACCTTTCAAACTTGACGATCCGTCGGTCAAGTGAAGTAGAGTTTACCTGTTTCTTTGACCTCGGCACATGAAGGGATTGTGTGGTCAGCGCTATGCCCATTTGACTATGTACATATTCACGTCTATCTAGGTCCGTTACATTAAACATATAGTCGATTATAGTAAAAAAATTTCCAGATGGGCCCATATGTAATAGTTCTATTAGTGGTTTGATAAAAATACGAAGGTGGTTTTTGTTATAAAACCATTTTAACATGCCTTCATACCAAGGCGTAAAATTCAGACTGTGATAGAGGGAAAAATGCAGAATAAAAAGTTCAGTCTGGGGTTTGGGGCCCCTTTTCAAATTTCCCAGCCACTTGGACACCACCCCTGATAACAGCGTTCATTCTAATAATGTATATTAAGGCTGCGCTATTTTAGCTTATCTACAAAAAAAAAACTATATAGTCATAAGTATCTTAAAATCGCGTCGTCCTAAATCAAAACATTGAAGATGATTTTCGTTGTACTTTTAAAAAAAATTAAAGTATAATTTTCGCTTGGGTATTTTTACGCAGTAACGCGGTTTTATTGTGAAGCTTTTACAAATATGAGTTTATGATTTACAAAATGTCCTTTTCTAATATGCTTTTATTGCCCTCACGTTTACAGAAAACTATGGATGCGTAGGTGGCTACGTGTCGAAAGCTTTTGCTTACGTCATCCAAAATAACGGTATTGATAGAGAGGCCAGTTATCCTTATACGCCTACGGTAGGAAAGGATAGATTAGTGAATTGGATGCATCACATAAAGAAAATTAGAGATTAGTGAACTGAGTGAATTATATATATATATATATATATATATATATATATATATATATATATATATATATATTTCTAGAAAAACATCTGTATCATTAAGTTTGTTAAGTGAATACTAATTGGTTATTAGGTATTCTTTCTATGCTTAGGGGAAAAGTGACAATTCCATCTTTAAATGAATGGTTTTTTTATAAAATGCATAAAAATTGACCAATTTTAAAATTTGATTTCTTCTTGTTTTTATCCCCCCCCCCCCCCCCACAGCAAGGTATCTGTGCTTATTCAAGCGCGGCAGTGGGGGCAAAAATCAGCTCCTTCAACACTACAGAAAAGGGCAGCGAGATCGCTTTACAACAGGCTGTGGCTGGGGTATGTAACGGCCTCGATAGTTATGTCTTTTGGTTGATGGCAGGTCTTTTAAAAACTTGAATTATTTATTAAAAATAATTCCATTATAAGACACGCTAGCTTGTTTCTAATTATTTACACGAACGCGTGTGCATATTTTACACTCTGAAAACCCTGTGTTTCGAGTTAGTTCTATGTTAAGTTTAGGAACTGGGCTATGGATAGATCTTGAGCAAGTGTATGGTATAATTAAAGCAGCGGTTGGAGAAACAGACAGATTAAGGTTTCGGCTATACTTTAGCAAAGATTTCGAGATGGTAAAAGATAGTAAAAAAATGTTTCTTAGGAGAAAGAGAAAGTGGTCCGTAACTTGACTTTAAATGGAAGGCTTTGAGTATAATATTGGAACTGCATTAGCCATAGAGTCTATTACACGTAGGGTTGATACACTTTTCTGTAGACATCTTTGAATATTTATTTGACAGATCTGGCCCATCAATGCTGCTATAGACGTCAGTCACCCTTTTATATATTTAGTGTTGCTATAGACGCCAGTCACCATTTTATATTCAGTGTTGCTATAGACGCCAGTCACCGTTTCATATTTTCATTTGACAGGTTGGGCCCATCAGCGTTACTATAGACGCCAGTCATCAGTCCTTCCAGCTGTATGGTGGAGGTGTGTACTATGAGCCTATGTGCTCTAGAGAAATGCTCGATCATGCGGTGCTGGTAGTGGGTTATGACACAGACGGCGCTCAGGACTATTGGATTGTCAAAAACAGGTATTTGAGACTGTTGTTTTTGGTTGTGAATTAGCATCAGGTGGGGTTTTTATGCATGTGGGTTCTGTGCATGTGGGGTCTATGCATGTGGGGTCTTTAAATGTGGGTTCTCTGCATGTGGGATCTATGCATGTTTTTGTTTTTACATATGGGGTAATGCTTTTGTTTTATATCTGGGTCATGTTTTTGTTTTTACATCTGGGGTCATGTTTTTGTTTTTACATCTGGGGTCATGTTTTTGTTTTTACATCTGGGGTCATGTTTTTGGTTTCTACATCTTTTTTCTACTTTCTTTTGTTTTCCACATCCGGAGTAATGTTTTCGTTCTCCACAGCTGGGGTCATGTTTTTTTTTAAAATCTAAGGTCATGTTTTTGTTCTTTTCCACAGCTGGGGTGTATCTTGGGGACTGAGCGGCTACATCAAGATGATCAGAAACCAGAACAACAATTGTGGGATAGCCTCAAACGCTCTGTACCCCATCATTTAAAATTCAAGAGAATCCCTCTCGTTAAAACAGTTTTTTCACTGTTTCTAAATCCTCACTTCCTATTATTTATCTTGCAGACAACCACAAATCCATATTAAATCCTCACTTCCTAGACTTTATCTTGCTGATAACAACAATAGATATGTATTCCCAATGGCTTGCCTTAATTTCACACACACAAACCTATTCTTTACTGCAAATCAGAAATCCATTTTGGTTTATTTAAAGCTTTCCTTGACATAGCTTATAATTATTTACATGATACTATCACTATGGTACAGTTAAGCCAAATGCACCTAGCTGTAAATTATATATTTATTTAATTAAAAAGGACATGGTGTAATTTTTGTTAATTTTTCTCTTTTAATTTGTAATTGTGATTTTAATATTAATTGACAAAAAATATTTTCAGCTATTATTATTTAATATACTTGACGGTTGAGACGGCCTTCATGAGTGGGTTATGTGTGGTAAATTCTGGTAGTAAAATATAACTTGTGTATTTATTCTACGTGTCGAAGATACCGGTTTGTACTCTAGGCTTTCGGTTTTGTTTTCTATTAATGACCCAGTGTTTCCGGGAACGTTTTAAACAATATAAAATAATATCGCTCTAAAATACGGTGTGATGGATTTGTGTACATCCGAGATACTGAGCGTGATTAATTACGGTTTTTATCTTTCCTGCAGTCTTGGTGGACTGTCTGTGCGATAGCTTTTGTCTTTTTGATCAGCTCACTACATTTTTCCGCCTACTTCTACCCTTGTTAAACCCGTTTATTCCCCGCTGTCTTCGCCCTATTGAAAAATACGTAACAATAATATGTAACATGTCTGTTTGACTTTGGAGCTTTCGTTTCGTAACGACGGACATAATGGGATCTTAATGACCTTTTAACCCTTGCGTCTTTTCACACTTATCTTCACTATAGTTTCAATAACAATACTATGGTTTTTATAGAATTAATTCGATTTTTTATTCTACGAACAGTTTTCTCTTTAAAAAACAAAAACAAACAAATATGTACCAAAAACAAGATGCACATTGACTTTATTATACAGCCATGTTACTTCTGGGGGCAAAATATGTGAGTGGCTGAACGCGTTGTAACATTGAGTCGCTGGATGTGAGGTGACTTGAACATTGTTCAAAACTAACATTAGTATTATGTTCAAAATATTACAGGGTCCATGATAATCTCAGCTAGGATCCCCGCTTCGGTTCAAGCAAACAGAGTGAGGGACACACACACACACACACGTTCAGCTCACGTGTGGGGTGGGTGTGGGCTGGTATGCGATATCCGTCGTTCAAGTGTTTGTATAGAGGAGCAGATGGAAAAACCTTTCGACTAATTACATATTTAACTTCCCCTTCTCCCTCAGTGAGTTCTGTTATTCATATCACTTCTGCTTTGATAAAAAGATATGCATTGGCCCCAATATTTCGTGTCGTAATAATGTTGTTCAAGAGCTACCTTTAGGCTTCTGCTACCCATTTTTATCATATTTCGACCAATGGGGAACCCCGGAAATTGTTTGCTCCGAAATAGAATTGAAACTAAAAGAAGTATTGTATGCATTCATATAACACACCTAACAGATATGTCTATAACAATAAATTACTTCCTGTAGAAAAATGTTACAGTAATTTGTCAACATATTGCTCTTGCATAAGCATTAGAGATGATTGCAGATGTCTTGTAGAATCTTTATAGAGGCATTCTAAATATTTAATAGAGGCATTCTAAAGACTTCATAGAGGCATCGTAGAAATAAAGGCGTTATGGAGACTTTATAGAGGCATTCCAGAGACTTTATAGAGGCATTGCAGAAATAAAGGCGATCTAGAGACTTTATAGAAGCATTCTAGAAACTTTATAAAGGCACTCTAACGATATAATAGAAACATTAAAATACTAAATAGACTAGTAAAAATCTAGTTTTAAAGAATATCGTAAAAACTAATTAGAATTATAGATGAAATATTCTCTGTAAACCTTTCAAATAAAATTACATATCTATATTTAAAAATACATAGACAGATGAAGGTGGGGTATACTCCTGTTTGAAGTTTTGTACAAAATTAAGGGATAAAATTTTGGTGCATAAAATCGTAATCTTAACGGCGACATATAGACTGGCTGTCTTGGTAAGATTCTAATTTGGTACTTTATTTCCTGAGCTTAAGAGTTGCACTACGTGTAACTGTCTGGTTTATATTCTAATTTGGTGCAAAAGTTTTCGGGTTTGGTTGAGTCTTCACGTGTGCTTGTCTAGGAGACTTAAATAAATCAACACACGAGATTTGATACAGTTCCTAATTCTAAGTTCAGAAGCAATGGCTGGAAAATTATGTAAATGTTAATCAACCAGCAAGCGTATTTTGTCTTTCTAACCGTGGAACCTACCTACATGTAAACAATACTCTAGCCAACCTAGGAAAATCAAACTAGCCTACATTAGAACATCACTGTGGCCTACCATAGATCATCACTGTAACCTAAAATAAAACATTACTGTAGCCTACCTGAGAACATCACTGTAGCGTACTATAGAACATCACTGTAGCCCACTATAAAACATCACTGTAGCCTATCTGAAAACAACACTGAATTTTTAATGTTGTTTGTTAGCAGGGAATAATACTTTATTTTTCTTAAGTGATGAAAATTGTCTACGCTAACGACTTGATTACTCATTTTTTTTCTTCTTTTAATTAAATAATATTTATGAAAACTCTTTGATCTCAAGAACACAATGATCAATTTTAAAAAAAAATTACTTTTTTTAAACAATATCACTAGTTTTTCTAGTTCAGAAATGTTTTTTTTAAAATAATTATCTAAATTTTGAAGAAAAAAATGTTTAAATAAACCCACAAAGTAAACTTATGTTATTAATATTACTTTGATATTGAAACTAGGTTTTCAAAAAGCTGCTTATTATTCTCTTTTAATAATATGCGCATTGTCGATTCAATATGTTCTTATTTTAGAAATAATCATAAAATAAATGAATTGCAGGCTAGAAATACTTTGAATAATGTTTATTAAAATTAATATGATGACTATTTAAATGAAATATAAACCATTTTTAATCACACCTTAGGTGAATATTACAATAGAAGTTATACATATTCATGATATTCGTGATATAAGATATGAAAGATGCTTGATATTCATTCCTAAATTTATAAGCCCCATTACTGTATTATCTAGAACACCTCTAAATAATAGATGGCTTAGAACAATGCATTTGACGTAGTCGTGAGATGAAGAATTGCATATGAGGATGGTGTGGTGATAGGAGACGTGGTTTCAGCTTTTCAACCAATTACTCAAAGTTAACTTAAATTCCAACCTAGCGTTATTAGTTTACAAGATCGGAGCTAGAAAGTTTATACATTCTGTGTACAAGGTGGTGGGTGTTTTGTTTATTATGTGAACATTCATAATGAAACTGTAGCCAGAAGGAGATCATATTTAAACAACAAAGAACATTGAGATATAGGCATCATCAGAACAATGGAAAAAACGTACAAAGATGAATAAAAAACACTTGGGGAAAAACACAATGACTGATAACACAGACGGCTAGACATACTACAAAACCGCAACACATTGAAACACAAAATCCTGAATTGTTTTATAATATTGGGAACAAATGCATTCTAAAACTTAAGACTATTATAAATCAAATTTTGGATATTTTATTAATTTATTTTACTAAATTTCAATATTCTATATAAACTGCTTACTATCTAGAAGGTTTGATAAAAAGAAAAGAGTCATTTGTTCACTTAGACACAGATGTCATATTCTCTTTTAGTTGAAGAACATTCTTGCAGTACAGCAGCATGACTCGTCTGTTGGCGATATAGGAAGTGAAGATGGCAACTCCTTGAAAACCGTTCAATACTATGGAGATATACCTGTGGGGTAAAGACAGGGGGATTATCTGCAACACCATGGAGATCTAACTCAGAGATAAAGACAGGTGGATTATTAGCAACACTGTGGAGATATACCTGTGGAATTTAAGACAGGGGGATTATCAGCAACACCATGGAGATATACCTGTGGGGTGTACATGGGGTGGTTATCACAATAATGATTAAAATGTAAACATTCCAAACTCAGACATTTTGTTGCAATATTTACATTCGCAGACACACCTCATCTACTACAAGAAAATAAAATATTGCCAAAAACTGAAACACAAAAAACAATAATAAATTTTAGATATACTCAATAATACAAAAGTAGAGATGAACAGTCATACACACACTAATACGCGCATAACCACAATAATAGATAAACATTTTATTTAGACCCATCAACATTGAGACATCACTGTCTGTAGCCTACATGAGAACATCACTGTTTATAACCTACCTGAGAACATCGTTACCTCTAACCTCAGACAAGATAGCAACTGTCCAAAACACTCCTGTAGATGTGATGTACATATACAGGTCATTGACCCAATTGTACCTGTCGGCCATCATGGCCCGGGTCGTGTAGATTGTAATCAAAGTTGGAACAAAGAGGCCAACGTTACAGAGGACAATGATGGCCAGAGGGACAACCATGGATACTACTGGGGAAGGGAATAATCAGGTCTCTTTTAAATAAGGTATATACATTTGAATAGACTATATATTTTATATTATTTTACTTGCCATAAATTAAACATCGTATTCATGTAAACATACTAATTAGAAAAGGCGAGTTTAAGTAACATCGGCCGTTTCCGTATCCAATCGTCGTGTAGCCCGATGTCGCCAAGCTTGACACGACGACCGTGGTGACGATGCTAGCTGGGACAGCCAAGGAGAAGACCACTCGTTTAGTTAATTAACATACACAACTCTTAATGGGTCAAGACAAGGGAGATGACTCGTGTGCTCCTGAATACGGTGAAGGCGTGGAAGGTACAGATGAACGTCCAGACAAACATTCACAGCCACAGGAAGTGGGTGGAGATCCCGATCACCTGACACAGGTAACTGGGGCCGTGCCTGGGGGAGGACAGTTATGTAACAGATGAACCAATTTTTCTCTAATGAGAAGACTGTTAAGTGTATTTTAATTGACAAAAATATTTCTTTCAGGTTCATCTAATGCAGGCACCAAAAGTAATTTTTGTTGGCGTTAGTTGATAATACTTATCAGGACAAAATAACTAAATATTTGCAAAATGGCCGATTATAATTAATTGTGTATTTGGACTGACCCATGTGTTATAATTGTGTCGTTGAAATAATATGCTTAGTTAAAAGAGTAAGTTTATAATCGGGATCAAAAAATTTGATTAGCACGTTAACGACCTATACGTTTATAAATAAATATATCATAGAGATTCACACTCCGAATCTCATCTGAATGTCTTCTTCATTGTACGAAACCTATCTATAGTTAGGCTTTCATGTAGACATTGCCATCACCGTCAGTGTCAGTGTCTGACCTCTACGATTAGCATTAAACAAATCAGTACTTTAAAAATGTGTCAAAGGTCAATTGCAAAATATCATCCAGAAAAACACATAACCGGGAAAATAGTTAAATGAAAGCTTGTGTTAAAAGTGTCTTTTCAATATTCTTTTCGCTTTATTCTTTTTATATCTTCAATTCCCTCCCCTCCCCCCCCCCCCCCCGACACCCACCCACCCAAGTTCATAGTTACTCTGAACCGCAGGACTGATTGAAAAACCGAAACTTCCATTTCTAATTTACTTCCTACAAGAGCTGAACACTTAAAGCACTGAATTCAGCAAGCCCTATCAGAATCACTGACTCGCTCTATCAACGGAGACCGAGGGTATGTATAGCTCTATTTCTTAGAACATTCTATACTATTTATTGGCTTGTGACAACGGTTAGTTCATAGCAAAGGCTAGCGCTTACTTTTAGTAACTAGCAAATAGCTAAATAATTGCTTTTAACGTTGTGTACAGGATAGTAGTAAAAATTTGTTAGTTGAAATCATTTTAATGTCAAACTGCTGTCAAATTTCAAGGTTTAAAAACCTGCGATTGGCTACAGTTTAACACCTTAAAGTTTTGGTTTTTACTTGGAATGATTACCGTGTATTTTCACTCTATGATTTTACTCACCCTTCAGATGTTTGTGCTGGCTATCTTCGCTCTGACCTTGACATTGGCATCTGCCACCCTGGAGGCCAACTGGCTCATCTTCAAGGCCAAGCACAACAAGACGTACTCGTCTTTCGAAGACGGGTACCGTCGATACATCTGGCAGACAAACCTGAAGAAGATCGAGGAACATAACGAGCTGTATAGGATGGGGATCAAAAGCTTTTATCTGCAGGAGAATAAATATGCTGATATGGTGAGATGGGGGATAACTGTGTTGGTATTGTAAGGGGAAATAAATATGCTGATATAGCAACATGGGAGATTATTGTTCTGAAATTGTTAGGGAAAAAAGCTAATATGGTAAGATGGAAGATAAATATGCTGATATTCTAAAGGGAAATAAATATGCTGATAGTACACCCCATGTACACCCCACGGAAGTACTAATTTACGCTATTTCCGATTTCTCAAAAAACGCATGTAAATTTATAAAGTACTAATAATATCCCGCACTTTTATACACATTTTATTAGGCGTTCACTTGGTGTGGGACGTAGTAGTCTAGCGGTCTAGCGGTAGAGAGCTGGACTGCTACGTTAGTCTCGAGTTCGAATCCGAGTTCAAGTCAGTAGACCGTCCCTGAGTCCACCCAACTCTGATGGGTACCTAACTCCTGTTAGGGAAAGTAAAGGCGGCTGGGCATAGTGCTGACCACACTATCTCTTCATATGCCGAGGTCACAGAAACAAGTGAACTCTACTTCACTTGCACCATAGACCGTCAGGTTTGAAAGGGAAAGTTTTCACTTGGTGTGCAAATCTTTTTTTTTTACGAGATTCTATTCTTTTATAAAAAGTTTAAGTAATTAAAAATGGATAACAAATATTGTCTACGTCCTGAGTTGCCATCCCTCGTAATTTTATATTAGAATATTCGAGAAAGTTTAGGGGAGATCACTCCCGGTTTATTACTCTTCAGATACACGTAGGCTACAAAACTGATTATCTTTGTAAAATATGTTCATTATTTTCCTACTTGATTATGCTGAAGTGTAAAATTGTTGTGTATTTTATCAGACCAGCGAAGAGTTCACCAAAACTATGAACCGTCTCCGGATCACAGTGGAACCCGGTAACCTCACCACAGGTTCATTCAAGCTCGACCTGCCGTCGTCAGTCGACTGGCGACAGAAGGGCGTGGTCACCGGTGTCAAAGATCAAGGTGATTGCGGGTCATGCTGGGCTTTCTCCACGACCGGGTCAATCGAAGGTCAACATGCCCTGGCCACTGGCGTACTCGTTAGCCTGTCCGAATCTAATTTAGTTGATTGCTCGACAGGTAGGGAAATGTGGAAAATATTTTTAAACCGAAACAATTTTTGATAAAAATAAAACTTAATTTTTTTTTACCATTTTACAATTCCTTCTTAGTTATCAAGAAAAGTACCAATAGACACTCCCTTTAAAATTATGAGTATATTATTAAAAAAAATATTTCTAATGTGCTTTAATTGCCCCCACTGTTTACAGAAAACGATGGATGCGAAGGTGGATGGATGTCGAAAGCTTTTGCTTACGTCATCCATAATAACGGTATTGATAGAGAGGCCAGTTATCCTTATACGCCAAAGGTAGGAAACTATAGATTATTGAATTTGATGCACATGTAGGAAATTATAGATTAGTGAACTGAGTGAATTATATATTTTTTAATATTTATGAAAATTATATGTATCATCAAGTGTATATAAGTGTTTATTAGGTATTGTTTGTTTGCTTATGAAAAAAGTGACAATGAAATCTTTAAATAAAAGGTTTTTTTTTAATAAAACATAAAAATTGTGCAATTTTTAAATCTGATTTGTTCTTGTTTTGTTTTTTTCCCCAGCAAGGTACTTGTGCTTTTTCAAGCGCGGCAGTGGGGGCAAAAATCAGCTCCTACAAAACTATTCTAAGGGGCAACGAGCTCGCTTTACAACAGGCTGTGGCTGGGGTATGTAAAGGCCTCGATAGTTATGTCTTTTGGTTGATGGCAGGTCTGTTTAAAAACTCATTAGGCTGAATTATTCATTAAAAATAATTCCATTGTAAGACAAGCTGCCTTGGTTCTAAATATTTACACAAACGCATGTGCATATTTTACACACTTTGAATCCTGTCTTTAAGGTTGGTTCTCTGTTAAGTTTAGGAATTGGTTCATTGATAGGTCTTGAGCAAGTGTATGGTACGATTAAAGCTTGAGTTAGGTCTACAGCAGAGGTTGGAGCTAAAAAGCAGGTTAAAATTTAGGTTATACTGCAGCAAATCTGTCGAGATGGTAAAAAGATTGTAATAATTTTTTACTTTCTCGTATATACGTAGTATAGAGAAAGTATTGTAATCGTGCAAAAAAAAATCGAGATTTTTACAAATCTCGACGTTTTACACCTCACTGATACGGAAAAACATAATTTTGCAATCTTGTCCGTATGTCTGTGTGTGTGTGTGTGTGTGTGTGTGTGTCTGTGTGTCTGTGTGTCTGTGTGTAAACACGATTACTTGAGTACCATTACAGCTAGGTTGATGAAATTTCATATATAAGTATTATATCAAAATCGTAGATCCGTATCAACTTTTGAGCGATTTCCGATAACCGGAAGTGGTACTTTTTCTACTTTGAATTTTTCAAAAGCCTATAACTTGAGTACTAAGTAAGATAGACAAATGAAATTTCACATGTAAGTAAAAGATCTAATTCTCTACCTTCTGTCAAATTTTGAGTAATTTCCGTTGATCGGAAGTACTAATTTACGCTATTTCCGATTTCTCAAAAAACGCATGTAAATTTATAAAGTACTAATAATATTGCGCACTATTACGCGCATTTGGTTTTGGTGCTTGCTTGGTGCGCATTTTTTTTCTACTAGATTTTATTCTATTTTTAAAAGTTTAAGTAAACAAAAATCATGTCTATATTCCGAGTTGACATCCCACGTAGTATTATATTAGAATATTCGAGAAAGTTTAGGGGAGATCACTCCCGGTTTATTTTTTACTAGGAAGTGGTCCATACCTTGACTTTATATGGAAGGTTTTATGTGTAATATAGATACTACATTGCCCATAGAGTCTATTACACGTAGGGTCGATACACTTTTCTGTAGACATCTTTTAACGTTTATTTGACAAGTCGGGCCCATCAACATTGCTATAGATGCCAATCACCCTTTCAAATTCAGTGTTGCTATAGACGCCAATCACCCTTTTATATTTTCACTTGACAGGTCGGGCCCATCAGCGTTGCTATAGACGCCAGTCACCAGTCCTTCCAGCTGTATGGTGGAGGTGTGTACTCAGAGCCTGCGTGCTCCAGCACATCACTCGATCATGGGGTGCTGGCAGTGGGTTATGGAACAGACGGCGCTCAGGACTACTGGATTGTCAAAAACAGGTATTTAAAACAGTTGTTTTTGAATTAGCTTCAGTTGGGGTTTCTATAAATGTGGGGTTTTTTTGCATGTGGGGGTCTATACATGTTTTTGTTTTTTATCTGGTGTAATATTTCTGTTTTTAAATGTGGGGTCTTGTTTTTTTCCACAGCTGGGGTGTATCTTGGGGACTGAGCGGCTACATCAAGATGATCAGAAACAAGAACAATAATTGTGGAATAGCCTCATCTGCTCTGTACCCCATCGTTTAAAAATCACGAGAATCCCTCTCATTGAAATAGTTTTCTCACTTTTCCTAAATCTTTACCTAATATATTTTATATTGCTAACAACCACAATACTAAATTCTTACTCCCTATAACTTATCTAGCTAACAACCACAATACTAAATTCTTACTTCCTATAACTTACCTTACTATCACACACAAACCTATGCTTTCCTATTAAGCAAATATCTATTTTGGTTTATTTAAAACTTTCCATGACATAGCTTATTGCAGAATTATTTGCATAATACAATTATAGTGGTAAAGTTAAGCCAAATGCAGCTAGTTGTAAACTGTATATTTATTTAATTAAAAATGAATGTATCTAATTTTTGTTAATTTTTCTGTTTTTATTTATATTTGTGATTTTAATATAAATTTAGAAAAAAAAGGTTTTTATCAATTATTATTAAAAATACTTGACTGTTGAGACGGCCTTCGTGAGTGGGTTAAGTGCGGTAAATTCTGGTAATAAAATATAATTTGTTTATTTGTTCTACGTGTCAATGATACCAGTTTGTATTGTACGCTTTCGGTTTCGTTTTCCATTCAGGCCCAGTGTTTTCGGGAACGTTTTAACAACACATGAGATGATATCGCTCTAAAATAGTATGATGTATTTGTAAGCATCCATGTTACTGAACGTTATTTATTTCATTTTGATCAGCTCACTGCATTATCCGCCTGTTTCACTACCTCTACCATCGTTAAACCTGTTCATTCTTCCGATGTCTTCGCCGTATCGAAAATACGTAACGATGATATGTAACATGTCCAAACTGTTTGACTTTTGAGCTTTCGTTTCTTAACGGTTGTCACCATGTGATCTTAATGACCTTTTGATCCATTCATCCTGTTACACATATCTGAACTGGTTTCAATCCCAATATTATTGTTTTTCTTGAATCAATTCAATATTTTTTCTAAGAACGTAATTTTCTTTTTAAAAACAAAAAACAAACAAAAATTATCAAAAACAAGATTTACATTGACTTTATTATAACATTTATGATACTTCTGGGGGCAAAATATGTAAGTGGCTAAACGCGTTATTACATTGAGTCGCCGAGTGTGAGGTGACGTGAACATTGCTTAAAACAAACATAAATATGCTGTTAAGAATATTTCAGGGTCCAGGAGTAATCTCAACCAGGGCTCCCGCTTCGATTCGAGTATAGTGAGGGACACATACACACTGTGTGGGGTGGGTGTGGGTGGGAGTGTTCGGTGGTATTAGAAACCCGTCGTTCAAATAGTTGTGTAGAGGAGCAGATGGAAATCCTTTCGACCAGTTAAATATTTAACTTCCCCCTTCTCCCTCAGTGTGCGCTGCTATTCATATCACTTCTGCGTTGAGAAGAAGATATGCCTTGGCCCCAATACTTCCGTGTCGTAAACATGTCGTTCAATAACTACCTTTAGACTTTCTGCTACCAATTTTTATCAGATCTCGACGTTAGGGAAAACACGGAAATAGTTTGTTTCGAAATAGAATTGAAAACTAGAAGAAGTATTTTATGTATTCATATTACACCCCCAACATCGTTGTCTTTAACAATAAATTACTTCCTCTAGAAAACCGTTTTACTAATTCGTAAAAGAATTGCTCTTTAAAGGCATTATAAAAGATTTTAGGGGCCTTGTAGAGACTTTATAGAGGAATACTTTTTGTAAATGCATTCTATCCAGATTCTAGAAAAATTACTAGTAAAAATCTAGTTTTAAGGAATATCGTAGTAACTAATTACAATTCTAGATTGAATATTCTCTATAACAGTTTCTCTAGTGGTTATCCACATTTTTGAAATTATGTTAAAATTAACCATCCCCCCTCCCCACCCCCAATAAATATTAACAACGTGTGACCTACTTAGGTCCAGTAATGTTTTATTTTGACATTGTATAATACCTTATATGGATTGATGGTGCAACTACCGAAATTTTTCCACTGTCTTATTAAGGGTGTCTAGGACCCAGAAATTTTCCATCAAGATCTGATTGATTAATTCTGATCAGATGACCATCCCGACCAATGGCTACATGAGTTGAGGATAACCTCCCCTGTTGCATAAGTCTTTATCTGGATCGCAGACACGCAACACGAGGCAGTCTACCTTGATCAAACGGTCTATTAAGACCAAGCCGTCCATTTTGTCCGGCAATAGATTCTGACCATTTGAACGTGAGAGAACTTAAGTCCTGTGTGTGCTATGCTTTCTCAAGTTGTTTTAGTCTTCTAGTATAATATTACTTGACGCCAAGTGATTCATGAAGCTATAACAGTGTTGTGTGACCTGTGGCTATTTTTATACAGTGTTGAAATCTGTGATAGTGTTTTTTCTTACGCTTTGTAAGTTGGGTTTTGTCATTTTATAAATTAAATATTTTATCTAGTTTAACCTTGTGTTCTGCCACAACTGTGTTCGCTTATTAAAGGTTGTATGCAGATTGGATGAGTTTTAACTTCAATAGTATCACTAGTTTTCCCTAGACGTCGAATTCGAGCCCTAGTGTGTTGTTGAGTTAGTGTTCATTCATTTAGGCTGTAAGTCATTTGCATATAACCCCGAAAAAGAATCCGGGGACGTTCACCATCTATCTGGCTGATAGATAGGTAAACGTTACAAACGGTACACTTCTTCGAAATTAAAAAAAAGCATACATTTTAAAAAAAATCATTTTTACATGGCTATTATATGATATATATATATATATATATATATATATATATATATATATATATATATATATATATATATATATATATATATATATATATATATATATATATATATATATAAAGTAAACTCATCACAAGCCGTGCTTTTTATTGCATCGTAGTGTCTTATTATAGGTATTCGAGTAAGGTTTGTTTATATAACGACTTACATTTATTTTATATTAACTTTTACTCTTTGCATAATGTAAAGAAAATATTAAATTGCTAAAACATATTAAAATGATTAATGTCAAATATCATTTTCATTTAGATTCGTAGAAAAAGTGCATGCATTTTAATAATAATAGGGTCGAAAAAACGAATTATTTAAACTTTTTGTAATTTTCCAAGGAAGGTAATTTAAAAATAAATGTAACTTTTTTTTGGTTATGTTTGTGTTGTGTTTGTGTTTGTGCTGTGTTTGTGTTGTGTTTATGTTGTGTTTGTGTTGCGTTTGTGTTGCGTTTGTGTTGTGTTTGTGTTGTGTTTGGTTGTGTTTGTGCTGCGTTTGTGTTGTGTTTAGTTTTGTTCTGTTCCCAAGTCAGTACATTTAAAAGATATATATATATATATATATATATATATATATATATATATATATATATATATATATATATATATATATATATATATATATAACGACAACAACCTTGCTTAAAAAGGAAACACTTGCTGTGATGGGGGGGGGGTAATATATACGTTCTGGTCTATGTATCTATATTCTGAATACTGCTATTAAGGAGGACTGGAACACTCTTATTTTTCCGCAGACACTAATTAACGATATTAACAACTTCGTTCATGAAATAACATTAACTTTATTATAACACACTTACAGATCTATAACACAATATCAAAATACGTCCGTCTTCTACTTTGGCTAACCCCCAACAAACTTAACTGCTGCTTCCTACGTTATCGGTACATTGTCGCGTCATGCTCACGTCACACTCACGTTACAAATATTTTATCAAACACGCGCGCAATACTCTCGCACCAAATCGTCTACCGTCAAATTCACACCGTCCTAAGTAACCTCTACTAGCCTAGTCTTATTCCATATTCCTACGCTTTGACACTTGCCTTTTGTTTTATTAAATTCAGTTTCTTTTTTGCAACTTTATAATATTTTTATTTAGAATTTTCAAAAAAGCTCTCTTTTTTATTTTTGGTAATCTGAGCATTGTCAATTCAATGTTTTCTTACATTTAGAAATGGGGTCATTTATAATTGATGTTACGCTTTTTTGGACGATTTTTACCCCCCCCCCCCCTTCCCCTCCGTCACACATCGGCACGAAAAACCAGACCCCCTCCCCCTTAAAATGAAGTCACATCTCTGACTACAATCCCCCTAAAATTACTGTTGTTTTTTTTAAGCGATATTTTTCACAAATCTTGTCTGAACTCTGTCAACAGAGTGTTTTAATCAATTTCTATTACAATATACTAAAACAGCTTTCTAAAACGCGAAATAACGGCTAAAATTTGTTTTCTAGCATTGCTTTTTACTTTCTCGTATATACGAAGTATAGAGAAAGTCTTGTAATCGTGCAAAAATAAAATCGAGATTTTTACTAATCTCGACGTTTTACCCCTCACTGATACGGAAAAACATAATTTTGCAATCTTGTCGGTATGTCAGTGTGTGTGTGTGTGTGTCAGTCTGTCTGTGTCTAAACACGATAACTTGAGTACCGTTATAGCTAGGTTGAAGAAATTTCATATATAGGTATTTTATCAAAATCGTAGATCCGTATCAACTTTTGAGCGATTTCCGATAACCGGAAGTGGTACTTTTTCAAAAGCCTATAACTTAAGTACTATTTCAGATAGATAAATGAAATTTCACATGTAAGTTAAAGATCTAATTCTCTACCTTTTTTAAAATTTTGAGTAATTTCCGTCAACCGGAAGTACTAATTTACGCTATTTCCGATTTCTCAAAAAACGCATGTAAATTTATAAAGTACTAATAATATTGCCCACTATTATGCACATTTTGTTTTGGCGTTCGCTTGGTGCGCAATTCTTTTTTTCTATGAGATTCTATTCTATTTTTAAAAGTTGAAGTAATTAAAAACCATATTCTATATTCCATAGTCTATATTCCAAGTTATATAAGAATATTCGAGAAATTTTAGGGGAGATCAATCCCGGTTTATTTATAATGCATAAGTGTGACGTCACACCATCTGAACCACCCTCCCCCTCATCACACACCGTCACAAAATTACGGACCCCCCCCCCCCCCTGCCATCTTCGACTGTGACGTCATTTATAGTCTACTCAAATAAATCATAAAATCTATTAATTGCAGACAAGTGCAATGTTTCATCATACGTTGGCTAAGCTTACTTATATCTAGAACACATCTAAATAATAGATGGTTTGGAACAGTGCATTTGATGTAGTCGTGAGATGATGTATGGCATCTGATGATGGTGTGGGGATAGGGGAGGTGGTTTTAGTTTGTCAACCAATCACTCATAGCTAACCTAAATTCCAACCACGTGTTATTGGTTTACAAGATCAGAGTTAGAAAGCTAATGTATTCGGTGTACTAGGTAGTGTGTGTTTTGTTTATTACGTGAACATTCATATTGAAACTGTAGCCTACTGGGGGCCATATAAACAACATAGAACATTGAGATAAAGACATCATCAGAACAAGGTAACAAAACATACAAAGATGAATAAAAAACACTTGGAAAAAAAAGCAATGCATGATAACAGAGACGACTAGACATATTAAAACACTGAAACACAAAAACCTGAATTTTTTTTTATAATTTTGGGAAAAAAATGCATTCTAAAACTTAAGACTATTATAAATAAAAATTTGGATAATTTAATTTATTTGATCAAATTTCAATATTCTATACACACTGCTAAATATCTAGAAGGTTTGATCAAAAGAAAAGGGTCATTTGTTCAGTTAGACACCGATGTCATATTCTCTTTTCGTTGAAGAACCCTCTTGTAGTACAGCAGTATGACTCGTCTATTTGCAACACAGGACGTGAAGATGGCAACTCCTTGTAAACCGTTCAACACTATGGAGATATACCTGTGGGATAAAGACAGGGGGATTATCTGCAACACTGTGGAAATATACCTGTGGGGTGTACAAAGGGTGACTGTCCAAATCATGATTAAAATGTAGACATATTCCAAACTCAAACACTTTGTTACTATATTTATATACACAGACACACCTCATCTACTAAAAATAAAAAAAATTACTGTCAAAAACTGAAACACAAAAAAAAAAAAAATACAATAATAAATTTTAGATGTATTCAATAGTAAAAAAGTAGAGATAAATAGTCATACACACTAATACACGCACAACTACAACAACAGTTCAATTAACTCGTAGATGCACACACTTACACATATTTATTGAAAATGGACCCATCAACACTGACACATCACTGCCTTAACTTACCTGAGAACATCTCTGCCTGTAATCTACATGAGATCATTACTGTCTGTAACCTACCTGAGAACATAACTGTCTGTAATCTACATGAGAACATTACTGTCTGTAACCTACCTGAGAACATCACTGTAACCTACCTGAGAACATCACTGTAACCTACCTGAGAACATCAACGTCTATAACCTTTACGGAGAACATCACTGTAACCTACCTGAAAAAATCACTGTCTATTACCTACCTGAGAACAGCACAAGACAGCAACTGTCCAAAAAGCTCCCGTAGATGTTGACAGCTTGATGTACATGTAGAGGTCATTGACCCGATTGTACCTGTCGACCATCATGGCCCTGATCGTGTAGATTGTAATCAAAGTTGGAACAGAGAGGCCAACGTTACAGAGGACAATGATGGCCAAAGGGCCAACCATAGATACCACTGGGGAAGGGAAGAATTAGGCCTCTTTAAAATAAGGTATTATTATATTCGTATATTCTACATGTTATATTATTTAAATTACCATGAATTAAACATCATACACATGCAAACATACTGATAAGAAACGGCGAGTCCAAGTAACATCGGCCATTTCCGTATATAATCGTCGTGTAGCCCGATGTCGCCAAGCTTGACACGACGACCGTGGTGACGATGCTGGCTGGGACAGCCAAGGAGAAGACAACTCGTTTAGTTAACATACACAACTCTTCATTGGACGAGACAAGGGAGACGACTCGTATGCTCCTGAATACGGTGAAGGCGTGGAAGGTACAGATTAACGTCCAGACAAACATCCACAGCCACAGAAAGTGGGTGGAGATCCCGATCACCTGACACATGTAACTGGGGCCGTGCCTGGGGGGGGGGGGGATGATGACAGTTATATAACAGAAAAATATTTTAACTATTTAAAGTACAACAAACGTAAATATCATAGGCAAAGATGATCCAATTTTTCTCCCAACGAGAAAAGTGTTAAGATTTTTTTTATGAAAAAAAAATTATTCTTCAAGGTTCTTCTAATGAAGGCACCAAAAGTCATTTCGTTGGCGTTAATTAAAAATACTTATCAGGAAAAGAGAACTAAATATGGGAACAATGGCCGCTTATATCTAAAAAAAATTATTTAGACTAACCCGTGTTTTATAACTGTGTCATTTAAATAATTCATTTAGTTTAAAGAGTTAGGTTTATAATCGGGATCAAAAAATTTGATTAGCACGATAAAGACTAATAAGTTTATAAATAAATATGTCATAGAGAATCGCATCTGATTGTCTTCCTCATTGCACGAAACCTATCTATAGCTAGCCTGTCATGTAGACATATCCATCGCCGTCATTTTCTGACCTCTACGATTAGCATAAAAGAAATCAGCACTTTAAAAATGTGTCAAAGGTCAATTGCAAAATGTCATCCAGAAAAACACTTAACCCGGAACCTAGTTCAATTAAAGCTTGTGTTAAAACGTCTGTGCTCAAATGTTCTCTAAACATTTTTATTTCCTTGTTTTCGCTAAACTTTACATTACCCTCTAATTGAAGAAATATTTTCTGGATTTTTAAATTCGACTAAATTAATTTCTCTGTGTAATTTTAATATACTCTTTTCGCTTTATTCTTTTTTTTTCAACACCCCCTTCCCACACACACACACACACACACACACACACACACACACACACACACACACACACACACACACACACACACACACTTGTTTATTACTCAGAAACGCAGGACTCATTTAAAAAAAAAGAAACATCTATTTCTGATTCACTTCCTAGAAGAACTGGACACTGAAACAACTGAATTCAAAAACTATCAGAATCACTGGCTCGCTCTACCAACGGAGAACGAAGGTATGTTTAGTTCTATTTCTTATAACTTTCTTTACTGTTTATTGGACTGTAACAACAGTTAGTTCATAGAGCTTAATGTTAATAATTAGCAATGTTAAACTAGCTAAATAATTGCCTTTAACGTTGTGTACATGATAGTATTTAAAGTTTGTGAGTTAAAATCATTTTTATTTAAAATTGCTGTCAAATTTCAAGGTTTAAAAATCTGCGATTGGCTACAGTTTAACACCTTAAAGTTTTGGTTTGTACTTGGAAAGATTACCGTGTATTTTCACTCTGTGATTTTACTCGCCCCTCAGATGTTTGTGCTGGCTATCTTCGCTCTGACCTTGACATTGGCATCTGCGACTCTGGAGGCCAACTGGCTCATCTTCAAGGCCAAGCACAACAAGACGTACTCGTCTTTCGAAGACGGGTACCGTCGTTACATCTGGCAGACGAACCGGAAGAAGATCGAGGAACATAACAAGCTGTATAGGCTAGGGATCAAAAGCTTTTATCTGCAGGAGAATAAATATGCTGATATGGTGAGATGGGGGATAACTGTGTTGACATTTTATGGGGAAATAAATGTGGTTGTTTTATAAAATGGGAAAAATATGCTTATTAAGAGGAGATAAATATGCAGGTGTTCACTGGTGGTGAGCGGGGGTAGGAATTTTAACTTGTGAAGAATTTTTAAGAGAGGCGAATCATATACGCTGAGGGTGATGGGTAGAGGGTGTGTAGTGTTGATTGTGTGATATGTTGATGATATGATGGGTTGATGGTGTGAAAAGTTGATCATATGATGGGTTGATGGTTTCATAAGTTGATGGTGTGATTGTGTGATGGGTTAATGACGTGTAACTGATTGTTTGTACAACATACGTCTATTTAATAATAATACAATTTTTTTTAATATGAGTTAATTTTGATGAAATTGACATGATAAGAGAAGTAGATTTAATGCCAAATCGCGATGTGAGATTGTATGATTTTTTTCAGCTGGCTTGGTAAATAGTGGGAGTTTTTGCCTATAGGTAGCGTTTCCTTAATGTTAAAAAAAAATGGGTATTTATAAAGATACTTGAGGACAGCAAGTATGCAGATAGGTAGCTGGGGTCGGCAATATATTATTTCCTTAACATATAGAGTTTACCTGTTTTTGTTATTACCTCGGTATTCGACGGAATTCTGTTTTCGACCTCGAGTCTGTACTTTCACCAAAACGAGTTAGGTATCTATTAGTGCTGAGTGAATCATCTTTAGGACATAGCGACCGAACTCGAGACGTCTGTGCTAGCTATTAATCTCTACCACTCGACCACACCAATACAAATAGCTGATAATGTAAACCAAAGTACAAAGTGTCAACGTTTCTTTCCCTAAGTAAGTTCCATTTTTATTCTTCAGATACACGTAGGCTACAACACTGATTATCATTGTAAAATATGTTCATTATTTTCCCTCTTGATTACGCTGAAGAGTAAAATTGTTGTGTGTTTTATCAGACCAGCGAAGAGTTCACCAAAACTATGAACCGTCTCCGGATCACAGTGGAACCCGGTAACCTCACCACAGGTTCATTCAAGCTCGACCTGCCGTCGTCAGTCGACTGGCGACAGAAAGGCGTGGTCACCGGTGTCAAAGATCAAGGTGATTGCGGGTCATGCTGGGCTTTCTCCACGACCGGGTCAATCGAAGGTCAACATGCCCTGGCCACTGGCAAACTCGTTAGCCTGTCCGAATCTAATTTAGTTGATTGCTCGACAGGTAGGGAAAAGTGGAAAATATTTTTAAACCGAAACAATTTTTGATAAAAATAAAACTTAATTTTTTTTTTACCATTTTACAATTCCTTTTTACTTATCAAGAAAAGTACCAATAGACACTCACTTTAAAATTATGAGTATATTATTTAAAAAAATATTTCTAATGTGCTTTAATTGCCCCCACTGTTTACAGAAAACGATGGATGCGAAGGTGGATGGATGTCGAAAGCTTTTGCTTACGTCATCCATAATAACGGTATTGATAGAGAGGCCAGCTATCCTTATACGCCAAAGGTAGGAAACTATAGATTATTGAATTTGATGTGTCGCATGTAGGAAATTATAGATTAGTGAACTGAGTGAATTATATATATATATTTTAATATTTATGAAAAACAAATGTATCATTAAGTTTATATAAATGTTTATCAGGTATTGTTTATTTGCTTAGGAAAAAAGTGACAATGAAATCTTTAATTAAAAGTTTTTTAATAAAACACATAAAAATTGTTCAATTTTTAAATTTGATTTGTTCTTGTTTTATTTTTTTCCCCCAGCAAGGTACCTGCGCTTTTTCAAGCGCGGCAATGGGGGCAAAAATCAGCTCCTACAAAACTATCCTAAGGGGCAGCGAGCTTGCTTTACAACAGGCTGTGGCTGGGGTATGTAACGGCCTCGATAGTTATGTCTTTTTAGAAACTCATTAGGCTGAATTATTCATTAAAAATAATTCCATTATAAGACAAGCTGGCTTGGTTCTAATTATTTACACAAACGCATGCATATATTTTACACACTTTGAATCATGTGTTTAGGGTCAGTTCTATGTTAAGTTTAGGACTAGGGCCATGGATAGGTCTTGAGCAAGTGAATGGTACGATTAAAGCTTGAGTTAGGTTTATAGTAGAGCTACAAGCAGGTTAAGGTTTAGATTATACTGCAGCAAAGCTGTCGAGATGGTAAAAAGATAGTAATAATTGTTTTTTACGAGATCAAGGAAGTAGTCCATACTTTGACTTTATATGGAAGGCTTTGGGTGTAATATGGGTAATACATTTCCCATAGAGTATATTAGACGTAGGGTCGATACACTTTTCTGTAGACATCTTTAAATGAAGGCTTTGGGTGTAATATAGGTACTACATTGTCATTGAGTCTATTGCACGTAGGGTTTATACACTTTTCTGTAGACATCTTTGAACGTTTATTTGACAAGTTGGGCCCATCAATATTGCTATAGACCTCAGTCACCCTTTCAACGTTAGAGTTGTTATAGACCCCAATTACTCTTTCATATTTTCATTTGTCATGTCGGGCCCATCAGCATTGCTATAGACGCAAATCACCCTTTCATATTCAGTGTTGCTATAGACGACAGTCACCCTGTCATAGTTTCCTTTGGCAGGTCGGGCCCATCAGCGTTGCTATAGACGCCAGTCACCAGTCCTTCCAGCTGTATGGTGGAGGTGTGTACTCAGAGCCTGCGTGCTCCAGCACATCACTCGATCATGGGGTGCTGGCAGTGGGTTATGGAACAGATGGCGCTAAGGACTACTGGATTGTCAAAAACAGGTATTTGAAACAGTTGTTTTTGGTTCTGAATTAGCTTCAGGTGGGGTTTCTATGAATGTGGGTTTTCTGCATGTAGAGGTCTATACATGTTTTTGTTTTTACATCGGGTGTCATGTTTTTTTTTCCCACATCCGGAGTAATGTTTTCGTTCTCCACAGCTGGGGTTATGTTTTATTTTATATCTAAGGTAATGTTTTTGTTTTCCACATCAGGGGTCATGTTTTTATTTTCCACAGCTGGGGTGTATCTTGGGGACTGAGCGGCTACATCAAGATGATCAGAAATAAGAACAACAATTGTGGGATAGCCTCATATGCTCTGTACCCCATCGTATAAAGAACATGAGAATCCATCTCGTTAAAATAGTTTGTTCACTTTTCCTAAATCTTTACCCCTTATATTGCTAAAAAATCACAATACTAAATCCTTACCCCCTGAGCTAACCTTGCTATCACACACAAACCTTTGCTTTCCTATTAATCAGAAATCTATTTTGCTTTATTTAAAACTTTCTGTGACGTAGCTTATTGCAGAATTATTTACATGATACAATTACAATGGTACCGTTAAGCCAAATGCACCTATTTGTTAGTTATATATTTATTTCATTAAAAAAGGAATTTATCTAATTTTTGTTAATTTTTATGTTTTTATTTATATTTGTGATTTTAATTTAAATTTACAAAAAAAAAAAAAAAGGTTTTTATCAATTTTTATTAAAAATACTTGACTGTTGAGACGGCCTTCGTGAGTGGGTTAAGTGCGGTAAATTCTTTTTGTGAAATATAATTTGTGTATCTGTTCTACCTGTCGATGATACCAGTTTGTATTCTACGCTTTCGTTTTCGTTTTCTATTGATGACCCAGTGTTTCCGGGCACGTTTTATCAATATGTAATAATATCGCTCTAAAATACGGTTCCCAGAAAGAACCGCAACGGAAAAAAGCGCAACGGAAAAAAGCGCACACGGAAAAAAGCGCAAAGAGAAAAAAGCGCACACGGAAAAAAGCGCAAAGAGAAAAAAGCGCACACAGAAAAAAGCGCAAACGGAAAAAAGCGCAAACAGAAAAAAGCGCACACGGAAAAAAGCGCAAACAGAAAAAGCGCAAACGGAAAAAAGCGTAAACAGAAAAAAGCGCACACAGAAAAAAGCGCAAACGGAAAAAAGCGCAAACAGAAACAGAAAAATGCGCAACCAGAAAAAACACAACGAAAAATGTGCAAAAGAGAAATTTAGCACAAATACTATATGGACTAGATGACACATTTATACATGACTGTTAGGGCTATTGTGAGAGTGTCGTGTTTGATCACGTGACCTACTACCATTTAAAGCGTACCACTACCATCCGAATTCCTATCACCACGATACAGGCGATAATCACTTTACACAATGCCTATTATTTTCTTGACGATTTCAGGGTTCAGGAGTAATCTCAGCTAGGGCTCCCGCTTCAGTTCAAACATAGTGAGGGACACACACACACACGTTCAGCTTACATTCCCCTGTGTAGGGTGGGAATGTGGGGTGGTATTAGAAATCCGTCGTTCAAATATTTGTGTAGAGGAGCAGATGGAAAACCTTTCGACCAATTAAATATTTAACTTCCTCCTTCTCCCTCAGTGTGCGCTGCTATTCATATCACTTCTGCTTTGAATATATGCCTTGGCCCCAATACTTCCGTGTCATAAACATGTCGTTCAATTTAGACTTCTGCTAACCATTTTTATCAGATCTCGACGATCGGGAAAACACGTAAATAGTTTGTTTCGAAATAGAATTGAAAACTAGAAGAAGTATTTTGTGTATTCATATTACACCCCCAACATCATTGTCTTTAACAATAAATTACTACCTTTAGAAAACCTCTATACTAATTCGTCAAAGAATTGCTCTTTTAAGGCATAAAAGGTTTTAGGGGCCTTGTAGAGACTTTAAAGATGAATACTAAACCATTTATAAAGGCATTCTATAAAGGCATATCCACATTATAGAAACATCACTAGTAAAAATCTAGTTTTAAGAAATATCGTAATAATTAATTACAACTCTAGATTGAATATTCTCTATAACAGTTTCTCTAGTGATTATCCCCATTTTTAAAATTGTTTAAATTAACCACCCCCCCCCCCTTGTTCTACTATGGCTAACCCACCCCCCCCCCCCCCCCCAAAAAAAAACAAACAAAACAAACTTTACAGCTGCGTCCTACATCATCGCTACATTGTCGCGTCATTCTCACGTCACACTCACGCCACAAATATTTTATTAAACACACGCACAATACTCTCTCACCAAATCGTCTACCGTCAAGTTAAAACCGTCCTTAGTAGCCTCTACTAGTCTAGTATAATTCCATATATCTACGCTATGACACTTGCCTTTTGTTTTATTAAATTCAAAGTTTATTTTTTGCAACTTTATACAAATTTTATTTATAATTTTCAAAAAAGCTGCTCTTTCTTTATGATTTGGTAATATGAGCATTGTCAATTCAATGTTTTCTTATTTTTAGAAATGGGGTCATTCATAAATGATGTTACGCTTTTTTGGACGATTTTACCACCCCCTCCCCTTTGTCACACATCGGCACAAAAAACCAGACCCCCCCCCCCCCAAAAATGAAGTCACATCTCTGACTACATTCCCCCTAAAATTACTGTTGCATTTTTTAAAGCGATATTTTCCCCAAATCTTGTCTGAACTCTGTCAACAGAGTGTTTTAATCAATTTCTATTACAATTTATTAAAACAGCTTTCTACAACGCGAAATAACGGCTAAAATTTGTTTTCTAGCATGGCTTTTTTTATAATGCATAAGTGTGAAGTCACACCATCTGAACCTCTTCATCACACACCGTCACAACATTACAGATTTCCCCTCCCCTCCCCTCTTCCAGAGTGATGTCGTTTATAGACGACTAAAATATATCATAAAATCTATTAATTGCAGACAAATGCAATGTTTCATCATACGTTCGCTAAGCTTACTTCCATTGTTTATTAAAAATCAATATGATGACTATTTAAATGAAATATAGACTATGTTTAATCACATCTTTGGTGAATATTGCAACAAAACTTATAAATATTCAAGATATTCGTGATATAAGATATGAACGAATCTTTATATTCATTCCTTTATTTATAAACCCATTGCAGTACTATCTGGAACACGTCTAAATAATAGATGGTTTGGAACAGTGAATTTGATGTAGTCGTGAGATGATGTATGGCATCTGATGATGGTGTGGTGACAGGGGACGTGGTTTCAGCTTCTCAACCAATCACTCATAGTTAACCTAAATCTCAACCAAATGTTATTGGTTTACAATATCGGAGTTAGAAAGTTAATAAATTCTGTGTACAGTGTAGTGGGTGTTCTTTTTATTACGTGAACATTCATAATGAAACTGTAGCTTACTGGAGATCATATTGAAACAACATAGAACATTGAGATATAGGCATCATCAGTACAAGGAAAAAACGCACGAAGACGAATAAAAACACTTTTTAAAAAAACACAAAGCATTATAACAGAGACCACTAAACGTATTAAAACACTGAAACACAAAAATCTGAATTTTTAAAAAATATGTGAAAAAATGCATTCTAAAACTTACGACTATTATAAATAAAATTTTGGATATTTTTTTTATTTATTTGACTAAATTTCAATAAACACTGTTTTCTATCTAGAAGGTTTTATAAAAAAAAGGTCATTTGTTCAGTCAGACACAGATGTCATATTCTCTATTAGTTGAAGAACCCTCTTGCAGTACAGCAACATGACTCTCCTATTGGCTATATAGGACGTGAAGATGGCGACACATTGTAAACCGTTCAACACTATGGAGATATACCTGTGGGATAAAGACAGGTGGATTATCAGTAACAATATGGATAGGTGTACATGGGGTGATTATTCCAGTGCGCAGACCTTTGATCTCAGGTGCTTTGACCATAGGGGGCTTGTATATGTGGTTTGACCACTGAGGGTCTTTGACCATAGGGGCTTTGATAACAAACGCTTTGTCTATATATTGTAAGGATTAATTTTAAAAGTTGTGTAATTATATTTTAAATAACGGCAGGATGTAATAATATGTTAATTCATCATGTATAATACAAGTAATCTAAACCCTACTAGTATTACTTCTTTGACTATACTGTTGGCATGTTTTTTATCCTTTGTTATCCTTTATATTTATGTATTTTCAAGTACTTCTACTATATTGATTTGTGAAATTTGTTATATGTCGCATTATTTGTGTTCTATTTATAGTTAAAATAAATTTTCGAGGCGTAGCACCAGCCTGTAAGTGGAGATTAAAATATCTTTCTTGACATTTTTAGTACGTTAATTTTTATTAATTGACTCCCATGAAACATGTATAAAATCGTATTAATTGTATCACAAATTTAAATGAAATAACAATTTATAATTTCTATTTTAACATCTATATATTATGGTTAACCCCCCTCTGTGGTCAAAGCCCCGTTGTGGTCAAAGCTCCACTGTGATCAAACCCCCTATGGTCAAAGCCCATATGGTCAAAGCTCCGCTGTGGTCAAACCCCCTATGCTCAAATCCCCTATGGTCAAAGCACCTGTGGTTAAAGCGCCTAGGAATATTATCCTAATCATGATTAAAATGTAGATATATTTCACACAAAGACACTTTGTTTAAATATTTACATACGCAGACATACCTCCTCTACTACAAGAAAATAAATTAGTACCAACAACTGAAAATTAAAAAAAAAACAATAAAAATTATAGATTTACTTAATAGTACAAACGCAAAGATAAATAGTCATACACACACTAATAAACACAGAACCACAATAACAGATAAACAATATAATTAACTCGTAGATGCACACACATACATACACACATATATTTAAAATTGACCTATCAACACTAAGACAGCACTGCTTTAACTTTACTGACAACATCACTGTAATCTACCTTAGAACATCACTGTCTGTAATATACATGACAACATCACTGTCTTTAGCCTACCTGAGAACATCACCGTCTGTAGCCTACTTGAGAACATCACTGTAACCTACCTGAGAACATCACTGTCTGTAATATACATGACAACATCACTGTCTTTAGCCTACCTGAGAACATCACCGTCTGTAGCCTACTTGAGAACATCACTGTAACCTACCTGAGAACATCACTGTCTGTAGCCTCAGACAAGACAGCAACTGTCCAGAAAGCTCCTGTAGATGTTGACAGCTTGATGTACATGTAGAGGTCATTGACCCGATTGTACCTGTCGGCCATCATGGCCCTGGTCGTGTAGATTGTAATCAAAGTTGGAACAAAGTGGCCAACGTTACAGAGGACAATGATGGCCAGACGGCCAACCATAGATACCACTGGGGAAGGGAAGAATTAGGCCTCTTTAAAATAAGGTATTATTATATTCGTATATTCTACATGTTATATTATTTAAATTACCATGAATTAAACATCATACACATGTAAACATACTGATAAGAAAAGGCGAGTTCAAGTAACATCGGCCATTTCCGTATCCAATCGTCGTGTAGCCCGATGTCGCCAAGCTTGACACGACGACCGTGGTGACGATGCTGGCTGGGACAGCCAAGGAGAAGACAACTCGTTTAGTTAACATACACAACTCTTCATGGGACGAGACAAGGGAGACGACTCGTGTGCTCCTGAATACGGTGAAGGCGTGGAAGGTACAGATAAACGTCCTGACAAACATCCACAGCCACAGGAAGTGGGTGGAGATCCCGATCACCTGACACATTTAACTGGGGCCGTGCCTGGGGGGGGGGATGACAGTTATATAACAGAAACATATTTTAACTCTTTAAAGTACAACAAACGTAAATATCATAGGCAAAGATGATCCAATTTTTCTCCCAACGAGAAAAGTGTTAAGATTTTTTTATGAAAAACAAATTATTCTTCAAGGTTCTTCTAATGAAGGCACCAAAAGTCAATTCGTTGGCGTTAATTAAAAATACTTATCAGGAAAAGAGAACTAAATATGGGAACAATGGCCGCTTATATCTAAAAAAAATTATTTAGACTAACCCGTGTTTTATAACTGTGTTATTTAAATAATTCACTTAGTTTAAAGAGTTAGGTTTATAATCGGGATCAAAAAATTTGATTAGCACGATAAAGACTAATAAGTTTATAAATAAATATGTCATAGAGAATCGCATCTGATTGTCTTCCTCATTGCACGAAACCTATCTATAGCTAGCCTGTCATGTAGACATATCCATCGCCGTCATTTTCTGACCTCTACGATTAGCATAAAAGAAATCAGCACTTTAAAAATGTGTCAAAGGTCAATTGCAAAATGTCATCCAGAAAAACACTTAACCCGGAACCTAGTTCAATCAAAGCTTGTGTTAAAACGACTGTGCTTCAAATGTTCTCTAAACATTTTTATTTCCTTGTTTTCGATAAACTTTACATTACCCTCTAATTGAAGAAATATTTTCTCGATTTTTAAATTCGACTAATTTAATTTCTCTGTGTAATTTTAATATACTCTTTTCGCTTTATTCTTTTTATTTCAACACCCCCTTCCCCCCCCCCCCCCCCCCCCATCCCCACACACACACTTGTTTATTACTCAGAACCGCAGGACTCATTTAAAAAAAAAAGAAACATATATTTCTGATTCACTTCCTAGAAGAACTGGACACTGAAACAACTGAATTCAAAAACTATCAGAATCACTGACTCGCTCTACCAACGGAGAACGAAAGTATGTTTAGTTCTATTTCTTATAAATTTCTTTACTGTTTATTGGACTGTAACAACAGTTAGTTCATAGAGCTTAATGTTAATAATTAGCAATGTTAAACTAGCTAAATAATTGCCTTTAACGTTGTGTACATGATAGTATTTAAAGTTTGTGAGTTAAAATCATTTTTATTTAAAATTGCTGTCAAATTTCAAGGTTTAAAAATCTACGATTGGCTACAGTTTAACACCTTAAAGTTTTGGTTTGTACTTGGAAAGATTACCGTAAATTTTGACTCTGTGATTTTACTCACCCCTCAGATGTTTGTGCTGGCTATCTTCGCTCTGACCTTGACATTGGCATCTGCCACCCTGGAGGCCAACTGGCTCATCTTCAAGGCCAAGCACAACAAGACGTACTCGTCTTTCGAAGACGGGTACCGTCGTTACATCTGGCAGACAAACCTAAAGAAGATCGAGGAACACAACGAGCTGTATAGGTTGGGAATCAAAAGCTTTTATCTGCAGGAGAATAAATATGTTGATATGGTGAGATGGGAGATAACTGTATTGGTATTGTAAGGGGAAATAAATATGGTTGTTTTATAAAATGGGAAAAATATGGTTATAAAGAGGAGATAAATATGCAGGTGTTCACTGGGGGTGAGCAGCGGTGAGCAGGGGTAGGAATTTTAACTTGTGAAGAATCTTTAAGAGAGGGGAATCAAATACGCTGAGGGTGATGGGTTGAGGGTGTGTTGGGTTGATTGTGTGATATGTTGATTATATGATGGGTTGATGGTGTGAAAAGTTGATCATATGATAGGTTGATGGTTTCATAAGTTGATGGTGTGATTGTGTGATGCCTTGACGTTATGATGGGTTAATTGTGTGATGGGTTAATGATGTGGAACTGATTGTTTGTACAACATACGTCTATTTAATAATAATAAAAATAATATTTTTTAAAAATATGAGTTAGTTTTGATGAAGTTGATATGATAAGAGAAGTAGATTTAATGCCAAATCGCTGGCAGTGTTTCTTACAGACTTTTTTCTCCGGGGGGGGGGGGGGGGCACTTGAAATTTTCGGGGGGGCGGTAAACTTTCTTCGGGGGAGGGGGTGCGGACACTGTTAAAAGTATATATTTTCTATATAAATTATATAAATGTCATTTCGTTCGGGGGGGGGGGGGGGGGGGGTGGTAAAAATTTTTCGGGGGGTCGAACCCCCCGAAGAGATACCTGGAAGAAACTCTGATCGCTGGTGAGATTGTAAATAGTGGGAGTTTTTGCTATATGCGCGGGAAAAAATCACAACATTCCTTGTTTTTCGTCATGATGGGTTTCTTGCACATTTGGATACTTTTTTTTTATATAGAAAATAATAATAACTTTAAAGAGAAAAAAATATTTTATGTGTTTGAATTACGATTTTTATGACCCTATCAATTAAAAAATAATCAATTTTTCCCAATCTTACAAGCTCTCTATGAAAAGTTTTATATCCGTCATTATATTGTATTTGACATCATTGGAAAGCTGGATTTCTTATGTATTTAATAAACTTAATTTCCTACATCTCGGAAACACCCAAAGCTTACAATCGGCTTGCAGTTTACACAGATATGGTACTTTCCTGACCTAGTTTTCGTTACTTTTGGCTGTTTTTCTCAGTTCGCAGGTTTTTAACACTAAAAAGCCTACTACTTTTTTTATTTATTAAACAATGCCAACCATATTTTCAGTAAATGTTCTTGATGCGAAAATACAACTTTTATCACGAGGGAATTGTGATTGCTTTCATAGAAAAAAAGTATTTGGTAATTAATATGCACATTTTAAAACTTTTCAATACTAAAAAGGGTACGATATTTTAGACCTTGTAAAATTCTTACTAGTATTTATTTCAAAAAGTTGTCGTGACAAAAGTTTTAATATATACTGAAATATAAGCAGTTTAAATTTGATTGCTATAGATGCATAAATAAAAAAGCCATAGCATTTTTAAAAGCATCGAAACATTCAAAATGGCGGTAGGTTTTTGGGTTTCCATGACAACCAAAATTGTTTTCGACCCCCTTTTTTTTGTTTAATACTTACTTTTATATGCCAAATATGATTTAGGCTTTAGATCTTAAACTGTAAAAAAAATAAAAAATAAAACAACAGCATATCCCCTTAATGTTAAATAAAATTGGGTATTTATAAAGATACTTGAGGACAGCAAGTATGCAGATAGGTAGCTGGGGTCGGCAATATATTATTTCCTTAACATATAGAGTTTACCTGCTTTTGTTTTTACCTCGGTATACAACGGGATTGTGTTTTCAACCTCGAGTCTATACTTTCCCCAAAACGAGTTAGGTATCTATTAGTGCTGAGTGAATCATCTTTAGGACATAACGACCGAACTCGAGACGTCTGTGCTAGCTATTAATCTCTAAAGCTCAAGCACACCAATATAGATAGCTGATAATGTGTCAACGTTTCTTTCCCTAAGTTCCATTTTTATTCTTCAGATACACGTAGGCTACAACACTGATTATCTTTGTAAAATAAAATACTTAAAAAAAACTTTTTAAAAAACCACGTTTTTCTTGTGGACTAAAAAGTAGAAAATAACTATTTACATACATTTGATGACAAAAAACGTGGGTACGTTCACCATCAAATTTCCCGACCCATCTGCCCGACCCACGTTTTTTGTCATCAAATGTATGTAAATAGTTATTTTCTACTTTTTAGTCCACAAGAAAAACGTGGTTTTTTAAAAAGTTTTTTTTAAGTATTTTATTTTCTCCTTTTTAGTCCGTTGCTACACATGAAAAACGTGGTTTTTAAAAAAGTTTTTTATATAGTTTATTTTCTACTTTATCTAATGACTTGATTAAGTATGAATTGACTAAGTGTTTATAAATACACGGACTAAAAAAATCTTGAGCGACCAGGATTCGAACCTGGGTTGTCGCGGCCACAACGCGAAGTACTAACCACTATACGATCACGGCCAGCGCGCTCACATCGATTGGGGCCGAAGTAACTGTGTCTATAAGCCTCCAGTCTTGTCGGTATCTTTAGAAATCATGTCCTCAATTTTATGGTCCTTGGGGCGTAATTAAATTAAGCTAATTACCGTCTCTAATTGCTAGTTTTTATGATTGCATCTGAAATTGTTAGGCGAAAGTAGCCTACATGCCAAATTTCAGATCTATTGAGCAATCAGAAGTGGGTTAATTTTCGATGTCAATTTTAACAACAAACACACGCGAAGCTGAGTTAATAAAAACGTGTTAATATGTTCATTATTTCCCCTCTTAATTACGCTAAAGAGTAAAATTGTTGTGTATTTTATCAGACCAGCGAAGAGTTCACCAAAACTATGAACCGTCTCCGGATCACAGTGGAACCCGGTAACGCCACCACAGGTTCATTCAAGCACGACCTGCCCTCGTCAGTCGACTGGCGACAGAAGGGCGTGGTCACCGATGTCAAAGATCAAGGTCATTGCGGGTCATGTTGGGCTTTCTCCACGACCGGGTCAATCGAAGGTCAACATGCCCTGGCCACTGGCGTACTCGTTAGCCTGTCCGAATCTAATTTAGTTGATTGCTCGACAGGTAGGGAAAAGTGGAAAACATTATTTTTAAACCAACACAATTTTTGATAAAAATAAAAGGTATTTTTTAAAACCATTTTACCTTTCCTTCTTACTTATCAAGTCGTGAAATTCGGGCTGTGATAGAGGAAAAAATGCAGAATAAAAATTTCAGACTGGGGTTTGGGCCCCTTTTAAAATTTTCCGACCACTTGGACACAGTCAGACCACCCTTGAGCCTTGATATCAGCGGTCATTCTAATAAATGCAAGCTAAGGCTAACGCTATTTTAGCTTATCTACCCAAAAGGACTCTACATTCATAAATATCTTTAAAGTCGCATCGCTGAAATTTAAAACATTGGAAATGATTTTCGTTTTACTTTTTTTTTAATTAAAACTACGGATTAATTGTCGCTAATGTATTTTTACGCAGTAAAACAGTTTTTATTGTGAAGCTTTTAAAAAGGCTGCGGCTATTCGTACTTCACTGCAAATAGTCCTCTGAAGGGTATTCGTACTCTGACTAATCAGCGCGAGGCATTTTTCTGTGATTCTTGAATTCCCTTATTCATGCTATGTACGACTAATTGTTTGTTTTTTAGATCTAACCTTATCACAAACCCTAAACATTACTCTAACTCTACCCTAATCACCATCCTAATGCTCAACCCTAATGCTTAACCCTAACCCTAATGCCTAACTCTAAACCCAAATCCTTAACCCTAGTGCCTAACCCTAAACTCTAGTGCTTAACCTTAAGGCCTAACACTAAACTCCAACACAAATGCCTAACCCTAAACCCTAACCCTATGCCTAACCCTAATCACTAAACCTTAAGTAAAATTTAAAAAAAAACACCGAGCCAAAAAGGAATAGAACCCACGCTTCGATAACAAACCAGTCGATGCATAACCACTTCGACCACACAAACAGTTCCTATTTTTCATAAGTCGAGTGTCATACGCAAGAAAAAAATTATGCACGCATGCACAATAAATTTAAAAATAAATGTGATTGCCTTGTGAAGGCTATTTGTAGCAAAGTACCAATAGACACTCCCAAATATGAGTTTATGTTTAAAAAAACATCTATTTCTAATTTGCTTTAATTGCACTCACTGTTTGCAGAAAACCACGGATGCAATGGTGGCTTAAGGTCGACAGCTTTTCGCTACGTCATCAATAATAACGGTATCGATAGAGAGGCCAGTTATCCTTATACGCCTAAGGTAGGAAATAATAGATTAGTGAATTGGATGCATTATAGATTAGTTAACTGAGTGAATTATATATATTTTAAATATTTATTAAAAAAAATATGTATCATTAAGTTTGTAGTAAGTGTTTATTAGGTATTCTTTGTTTGTTTGGGAAAAAGTGACAATGCCATTTTTAAATGAATTTTTATAATAAAGCACATAAAAATTGTTCTATTTTTAAATCTGATTTGTTCTTGTTTTTATTTTTTTTCCCCAGCAAGATACCTGTGCTTTTTCAAGCGCGGCTGTGGGGGCAAAAATCAGCTCCTTCAACACTATAGAAAAGGGCAGCGAGCTCGCTTTACAACAGGCTGTGGCTGGGGTATGTAACGGCCTCGATGGCAGGTCTGTTTGAAAACTCATTAAGCTGATTTTTAAATAAAAATGAATTCGATTATAAGACAAGCTAGCTTGGTTCTAATTTTTTTTATATACGAACGCATGTGTATATTTTACACACACCTTTGAATCTTGTGTTTAGTGTTAGTTCTATGTTAAGTTTAGGAATTAGGCCATGGATAGGTCATGAGCAAGTGCGATTAAAGCTTGAGTTAGGTCTACAGCAGAGGTTGGAGCTACAAGCAGGTGAAGGTTTAGGTTATACTTCAGCAAAGATGTGGAAAATGGTAAAGGATAGTGAACATTTTTCTTACGAGAAATATAGGTACTGTATTGGCTATAGAGTCTATTATACGTAGGAATGATACACTTTTCTGTAGACATCTTTGAACGTTTATTTGACAGGTTGGGTCAGTGTTGCTATAGACGCTAATCACCCTTTTATATTCAGTGCTGCTATAGACGCCAGTCAACATTTCATATTTAGCGTTGCCATAGACGCGTCACCCTTTCATATTCGATGTTGCTATAGACGCCAATCACCCTTTTATATTTTCACTTGACAGGTCGGGCCCATCAGTGTTGCTATAGACGCCAGTCACCGGTCCTTCCAGCTGTATGGTGGGGGTGTGTACTCAGAGCCTGCGTGCTCCAGCACATCACTCGTTCATGCAGTCCTAGTAGTGGGTTATGACACAGACGGCGCTCAGGACTATTGGATTGTCAAAAACAGGTATTTGAGACTGTTGTTTTTGGTTCTGAAATTAGCTTCAGGTGGGGTCTATGCATGAGGGGTCTATTGCATGTTTTTATTTTTACAACCCAAGGTCATGTCTCTGTCTTATGCATCGGGATCATGTTTTTAATGCATCTTGGGTCGTAGTTTTGTTTTTTGCATCTATTTTTTAATGTTTTTGTTTTTATGTCGGGGGGGGGGTCTTGTTTTTATTTTTACATCCTGTGTCATGTTTTTTTTTTTTTTACAACTGGAGTTATGTTTTTGTTTTCCACATCCGGGGTAATGTTTTTGCTTTTATATCTGGGGTCATGTTTTTTTTTTTACATCTGGGGTAATTTTTTGTTTTCCACAGCTGGGGTGTATCTTGGGGACTGAGCGGCTACATCAAGATGATCAGAAACAAGAACAACAATTGTGGGATAGCCTCAAACGCTCTGTACCCCATCGTTTAAAAATCACGAGAATCCCTCTCATTGAAATAGTTTGCACATTTTTCCTAAATCTTTACCCACTATAACTTATATTGCTAACAAATACAATACTAAATATTTACCCATATAAATTATCTAGCTGACTACCACAATACAAAATCCCTACTCCCTATAACTTACCTTGCTAACAACCCTAATACTAAATATTAACCCCCTATAACTTATAATGCTAACATCCACAATACTAAACCCTTACTCTCTATAACTTATCTAGCTTAAAACCACAGTACTTAATCCTTAATCCCTATAACTTACTTTGCTAACAACCACAATACTAAATCCTTACTCCCTTAGCTAACCTTACTATCACACACAAACCTTTGCTTTCCTATTAATCAGATATCTATTTTGCTTTATTTAAAACTTTCCATGACATAGCTTATTGCAGAATTATTTACATGATACTATTATAGTGGTACAGTTATGCTAAATGCACCTAGTTGTAAATTATATATTCATTTAATTAAAAAGGAATTAGTGTAAGTTTTGTTGATTTTTCTGTTTTTATTTATATTTGTGATTTTAATAAAAATTTACAGAAAAAAAGGCTTTTATCAATTATTATTAAAAGTCCGTGACTGCTTAGACGGCCTTTATGAGTGGGTTAAGTGCGGTAAATTCTGGTAGTAAAATATGATTTGTGTATCTGTTCCCCGGGTCGATGGTACTGGTTTGTATTGTACGCTTTCGGTTTCTTTTTCCATTCCTGGCCCAGTGTTTCCGGGAACGTTTTAATAACATAAAAGCATATCGCGCTAAAATACAGTGTGATGTATTTGTGTACATCCGAGTTACATTAATGTGAAGTTAAAAATATTACAGGGTAAAGGACAAATCTCATCTAGGACTACCGCTTCTGTTCGAACAGTGTGAGGGACACACACACGTTCAGCTCACGTCATGCTGTGTGGGGTGCGTGTGGGGGGTGTGTGGTGTGTGTGGGGTGTGTGTGGTGTGTGTGTGGTGTGTGTGTGTGGTGTGTGTGTGGGGTGTGTGTGGGGTGTGTGTGGGGTGTGTGTGGTGTGTGTGTGGTGTGTGTGTGGGGTGTGTGTGGGGTGTGTGGGGTGTGTGTGTGGTGTGTGGGGTGTGTGTGGGGTGTGTGTGGGGTGGGTATATGTTGGGAGCAGGATGGTGTGTGTTGGAGTGTGCTGTGTGTGTGGTGGGTGTACGGTGGGTGTGGGGTGGGAGGTGTGTGTGTGGTGGGAGGGGTTGTATGTGGTGGAAGTGGGGTTAAAGTGTAATGGGAGTAAAGTGAGTGTGATGGGTGTGGGATGGGTGTGGGATGGGAGGGGTGTGTGTGTGTGTGTGGGAGTTTGATGGGTGTGTGGTGGGAGTGTGATGGGTGTGTTCTGGAAGTGGGGTTTGGGTGGGTGTGTGGTGTGAGTGGGATGGGTGTGTGTTGGGAGTGTGGTGGGTGTGTGGTGGGAGTAGTGAGAGTGTGTGGTGGGAGTGTGATGGGTGTGTTCTGGAAGTGGGGTTTGGGTGGGTGTGTGGTGTGAGTGGGATGGGTGTGTGTTGGGAGTGTGGTGGGTGTGGGAGTGTGTGGTGTGGTTGTGGGGTGAGTGTGGGCTGGTATGCGATATCCGTCGTTCAAATGTTTGTATAGAGGAGCAGATGAAAAAGCTTTCGACCAATTAATTTTTTTACTTCCCCCTTCTCCCTCTGTGAGTTCTGCTATTCACATCACTTCTGCGTTGATAAGAAGAAATGCCTTGACCCCAATACTTCGTGTCATAAACATGACATTCAATAACTACCTTTAGACTTCCGCTACCCATTTTAATCAGATCTCAACCATCGTGAAAACCCGAAAAATTGTTTGTTTCGAAATAGAATTGATAACTAGAAGAAGTATTGTATGTATTAGTATAACACACCCAACAGTGTTGTCTTTAACAATAATTTACTTCCTCTAGAAAACTGTTAGAATAAATCGTCAACGTATTGCTCTTGCTAAGGCCTTATAGAGGATTTTAGGGGACTTGTAGAGACTTTATAGAGGCATTGTAAAGACTTTATAGAGGCATTCTAGAGACTTTATAGAGTCATACTAGAAACTTTATAAAGGCATTCCATCGACATTCTAGAAACATCACTAAAAGACTAGCAAAAATGTGGTTTTAAGGAATATTGTAATAACTAATGACAATTCTAGATGAAATATTCTCTATAACAGTTTCTCTAGTAATTATCCACATTTTTGAAAAAAAAATTAGCTTAAATAACACCCCCCCCCCCCCCAAGGATTCGAATAAATAATAACAATGGTACACTTCTTCAAAATAATTTTAAAAAAACGTGAAATTTTTAAAATATCTATTTTACGAGGCTATTATATATATGTATATATATATATATATATATATATATATATATATAATTTTTAGAAATGGGGTCATCCATAAATGATGTCACGCTTTTTTGGACGATTTATACCCCCACCACCCCTCCGTCACACATCGTCACAAAAAGCAAATCCCCTAAAATGACGTCACACCTCTGACTACAATCCCCCTCAAAATTACAGGAACTTTTTTTTTAAAAAAAAGCTATATTTTTCCTAAATCTCGTCAGAACTCTGTCAACATAGAGTATTTTAATCAATTTCTATTACGATTTATTAAAACAGCTTTCTAAAACACAAAATAACGGCAAAAATATTTGTTTTCTAGCATTGTTTTTTTTTTATAAAGCAAAAATGTGACGTCACACGATCTGACCCATTTCACATCTCCCTCATCACACACCGTCACAAAATTACGGACCCCTCCCCCATTCGAGTGTGACGTCATTTATAGACGACTACAATAAATCATAAAATCTATTAATTGCAGACAAGTGCAATTTTTTATAAAAAGTTTAAATTACTTTAAATGTTTATTACAAATCAATATGATGACTATTTAAATGAAATATAGACCATTTTAATCACACCTTTGTTGAGTATTGCAATTAAAACAGTTTTAAATATTCAAGATATTCGTGATATAAGATATGAACGAAATTTTATATTTATTCCTTTATTTATAAGCCCCATTACAGTTATATCTAGAACACATCTAAATAATAGATGGTTTGGAACAGTGCATTTCATGTAGTCGTAAGATGATGTATGGCATATGATGATGGTGTGGGGAGGCGAAGGTGGTTTCAGCTTCTCAACCAATCACTCATAGTTAACCTAAATTCCAACCACGTGTTATTGGTTTACAAGATCAGAGTTAGAAAGTTCATAAATTCTGTGCACAGTGTAGTGGGTGTTTTGTTTATTACGTGAATATTCATAATGAAACTGTAGCCTGCTGGAGACAATTTTGAAACAACATAGAACATTGAGATATAGGTATCCTCAGAACAAGGTAAAAAAATGTACGAAGATGAATAAAAACACTTGAAAAAAAAAACAATGCATGATAACAGAGACGATAAGATATATTAAAACACTGAAACTCAAAAATCTGAAATTTCTTATAATATTGGGGAAAAATGCATTCTAAAACTTAAGACTATTATAAATCAAATTTTGGATATTTTATTAATTTATTTGACTAAATTTCAATATTCTATATAAACTGCTTACTATCTAGAAGGTTTTATAAAAAGAAAAGGGTCATGTGTTCAATCAGACACAGATGTCATATTCTCTTTTAGTTGAAGAACCCTCTTGCAGTACAGCAACATGACTCGTCTGATGGCGATATAGGAAGTGAAGATGGCGACTCCTTGTAAACCGTTCAACACTATGGAGATATACCTGTGGGATAAAGACAGGGGGATTACCAGCAACACTATGGAGATATATCTGTGGGATATACTCAATAATACAAACGCAGAGGTAAACAGTCATACACTAATACACGCATAACAACAATAACAGATAAACAATAACAGATTAACCCGTAGATGTACACACACACATATTATTACGGCGCTTCTCTACCACTGGTAAAGATAACGCACTACCCTAATTCTTTTGGATGGTTTTGGACTGATGACTTACGCAACTAAAAGATTACCAGACAACAAAAACTCTCCGTGAACTCGTATCTAAAGTCTAGGGTAATAACACGAAGACCTTCACAACTAATAATACTTTTAATCAATCCACAAGCTTTTAATATGTATACAAGTCCAAATAATAAATACTATGTAAAGTATTAGAAATATACAAATAATGAAAGACCCAACTTACGAGTTGAAGAATAACACACTGAAACTACTAACACTGGATAAGGTACTTAAGTAATCAACAAAACCTACGCGTTATTAAATTGAGGCACAGAAAAATACTGAATGCACAGGTATTTAGGGATAACTAGAATACCCGTCATCCCTTGGATAACTGAGGGTTTCGGGGGTCATCCATCAAAAAACATCACGTCTGTCACTCAGAGGCATAGCGAGCCTTCCCGGCGCCCGGGGACAAACTTTTCGATTTTAACCCCCCCCCCCCCAAGATTTCGATTTTCAACCCCCCCCCCCCTCAAACTTTTGATGTGCACCCACTCCCCCCCCCCCACTCAAACTTTCGATTTGAACCCCCCTCAACCTTTCAATTTATTTTTCCAAACCATTTTGGCGCCCCAACATACGTCCCCCCCGCCCCCCCCTTCACTCCCCCCCCGCCTCCCCTTTCCCCCCCCCCCCCCGCCTCCCCTTCCCCCCCCCCCCCCCCCCCCCCCCCGCCTCCCCACCCGCCCCCCCCCCTCCTCGCTACGCTACTGCAGTGTCACTTATCGTCACAAAAACAGAGCCCACATTCAAAAATATGTTTCTTATCTTTTAAAAACACCGAAAACACCGATTTCGGACTATCCCTTCATATACTGACGTCACATGTGACCTACTCAACTCTACTTCACCTGCCCAGTGTCCCGCCAAGTCTCAGACAACATGTTTTTATCGTTTAAAAAACGATTCCAGCCGAGCATGTCTCTGACCACACTATCCTTTCATATGGTTAGGACAAAGAAACAGATGAACTCTACTTCACCTGCCCTGTATCCTGCCAAGTTCAGATAGGCAACTTTATCATTAACATCTAAAAAAAAAAAATTGAAAAAAAAAAATCATTTTTTATCATTAACATATAAAAAAAAAAAAATTGAAAAAAATATCATTGACATATTGGTCTAGAACCTGTACCACTCGCATGAGAGCGGACTACGCTACAAACTTAGCTATTTACTCCTGACGTCACAAATGAATTTTTATACTATACTTTGATGCAACTTGATTTCGAGCGTCTAGTCTAGAAGTAGTAACTTTCAAATTAAATTTTATCTTAAATTAGCCAAACAAAGATTTATATAAAATAATTAAGGCCTGAAATAGATTCTAGATGTATTAAGGCCTGAAATAGATTCTAGATGTAGAATTTACATTAAGTCTAGATTTAGAATTTACATTGAGTGATCTAGATCTAGGCTAGATTCATACATTTCCTTCGACAGCTGATCTTTAGATCTAGAGAAATTTATTGTAAAACTAAATGAAAAAAGACAGTTGAAAATTGATATAAGTGTTGGAACGTAATAAATACAGCAAACGGACGTATTGTTAAAGTTGTGACCGACAGAAAATTAGATTTAGAACGCGTTAAACTTTGGAATGGGAACACAATTTTCTTCGATAGACGCCGCCATTTTATTGTACTAAAGAGTCAACAAAAAACTCTGACGTCACTATCAAGGGACGTCACTATCCCCACAAAGTTTATTCAAAGTATTAACATTTTTTAAAAAATACGGTTAATTTAACAATGAATAAATCAATAAATTAATTAACGTCTTTAAATAAATTTGTGATTAACAGTCTGTCTGCATTAAAAAATTATTCTCTACCTACATACTATTTTACAGCTCTCCAGATAGAGCCGAACATATCAGGATACTTGATCAGGCAAACAAACAAACAAACAAATAAATATTCAAACATGTAAACAAACTTGACTTTTAGTAGTATATAGATTGCTGCTTAAACTAGAATATACAACATGGCGTCGTACGTGGCTTTCTCTCCCGGTAGATGTCTGGTATGCTCTGCCTCGAGGGAGGAAAATTCCTGATATATATAGGACCCCAAAATTATGGGATGTCGACCTCAAAGTCAAGGACTATTGGGGAGGAAATAACCAAAGCACGAGCCAAGCGAAATCATTGGTGAATCTTATCACATGAGCGTGATGGAAAATTTCTTTGGATTGCACCACAGACCTCTCAGGCCAATTAAACAATCGTAAAATCAAATAATAAAAAAGAAGACCTAAGTAGGTCACAATACACACACACATACTAACACACATTTAAAATTGACCCATCAACAATGAGACAGCACTACCTTAACTTACCTGAGAACATCACTGTTTGTAACTTACCTAACCACATCACTGTCTATAATCTACCTGAGAACATCATTGTCCATAATCTACCTGAGAACATCATTGTAGCCTACATGAGAACATCACTGTCTGTAACCTACCTGAGAACATCATTGTAGCCTACATGAGAACATCACTATCTGTAACCTACCTGAAAACATCATTGTAACCTACCTGAGAACATCACTGTCTGTAACCTACCTGAGAACATCACTGTCTGTAACCTACCTGAGAACATCACTGTCTGTAAGCTCAGACAAGACAGCAACGGTCCAGAAAGCTCCTGTAGATGTTGACAGCTTGATGTACATGTAGAGGTCATTGACCCGATTGTACCTGTCGACCATCATGGCCCTGGTCGTGTAGATTGAAATCAAAGTTGGAACAAAGAACGTTAAGAACAAAGAACGTTACAGAGGACAATGATGGCCAAAGGGCCAACCATAGATACCACTGGGGAAGGGAAGAATTAGGCCTCTTTAAAATAAGGTATTATTATATTCGTATATTCTACATGTTATATTATTTAAATTACCATGAATTAAACATCATACACATGTAAACATACTGATAAGAAAAGGCGAGTCCAAGTAACATCGGCCATTTCCGTATCCAATCGTCGTGTAGCCCGATGTCGCCAAGCTTGACGCGACGACCGTGGTGACGATACTGGCTGGGACAGCCAAGGAGAAGACAACTCGTTTAGTTAACATACACAACTCTTCATGGGACGTGACAAGGGAGATGACTCGTGTGCTCCTGAATACGGTGAAGGCGTGGAAGGTACAGATGAACGTCCAGACAAACATCCACAGCCACAGGAAGTGGGTGGAGATTCCTATCACCTGACACAGGTAACTGGCACCGTGCCTGGGGGAGGACAGTTATGTAACAAAAAAATATTTTAACTATTTAAAGTACAACAAACGTAAATATTATAGGCAAAGATGAGCTAATTTTTATCTAACGAGTGTTAAGTGGTTTTTTTAATGACACAAATAATTCTTCAAAGTTCTTACAATGCAGGCACCCAAAGACATTACATTGGCGTTAATTAATAATACTTATCAGAACAAAAGAACTAAATATTGGCACAATGACCGCTTATATCTAATTGATTATTTAGACCGTCCCTTTTTTACTTTCTCGTATATACGAAGTATAGAGAAAGTATTGTAATCGTGCACAAAAATAACATGAAATTTTGACAGTTTTCACCGTTTTACTCCTCAGTCCTTCATCACATCCGGAGTATAGAGGACTTATTTTAATCAGGCAAAAATTATAAATACAAATATATAAACGTTTTGGCGTTTTATGCCTTATCGAGTCGTAAAAACTGGACTTTGCAATTCTGTCCGCATGTCTGTGTGTCTGTCTGTGTGTCTGTGTGTAAACACGATAACTTGAGTACCGTTACAGCTAGGTTGATGAAATTTCATATATAAGTATTTTATCAAAATCGTAGATCCTAATCAACTTTTGAGCGATTTCCGATAACCGGAAGTGGTACTTTTTCTACTTTCAATTTTTCAAAAGCCTATAAGTTGAGTACTATTTTAGATAGATGCATGAAATTTCACACGTAAGTAAAAGATCTAATTCTCTACTTTCTGTTAAATTTAGAGTAATTTCCGTTGACCAGAAGTACTAATTTACGCTATTTCCGATTTCTCAAAAACGCATGTAAATTTATAAAGTACTTATAATATCCCGCACTTTTATACACATTTTGTTCTGGCGTTCGCTTGGTGCGCAATTCTTTTTTCTATGAGATTCTATTCTATTTTTAAAAGTTTAAGTATTTAAAATGGATTAAAAATCATAACAATATCCCAAGTTGACATCCCTTGTTGTTTTATATAAGAACGAGCCGACACGCGGCATATCATACGCCGGTATTTAGTTGTTGCTTTTTCTACTTTTCAGTTATTCATAATTTGTGAATTCGACACTACCAACGCTGCCACTGAAAATATTTCTTTAAAACACTATAAGTAGCTCGTTAAGGACAATAACCCCCCCCCCCCTTAGTTACCCCCCACCCCCCCCCCCCCCCGCCTACGTTTAAAATCGTTTCAAACTAAATTATCTGCCCCTCATAGTTGTCATTAAACCCGGCTCTGTTTGTAAATATTTAGAGTGAACCACAGCTCACCAGACCATGTAGGGGTGGGGCTGGTAGGGAGCGCGTTTACAGCTTGTTTTCTAGCGTCTCCCAGAAGAGAATTATATATATAGATATTCATGAAATTTTAGGGGAGATCACTCCCGGTTTATTAATAATTGCGTCGTTTAAATAATTCGCTCAGTTTAAAGAGTTAGGTTTATAATCGAGATCAATATATTTGATTAGCGCGATAACGACCTATACGTTTATAATAAATATGTCTTAGAGATTCGAACACCGAATCTCATCTGGTTGTCTTCCTCATTGCTCAAAACCTATCTTTGCTGTAATGTAGACATCTCTAACAACAAGTTTAAATACCCGATTCTTTTCAATGGTGAAATTGATTTCTAAAAATAGTAAGAACAACAAAAATCTGTTCGACGCAAAAAATTGAAGCTAGGACATAATTAGATTGACAAATTTAGGGTACTAGATTTTAGCCATCTTTTGGTTGGTCTATAATTGTTAAAAGCAGTAATGTAGCATTAATGTTTCGCCAAATAAACCGTAGGTTAGAAATGGGAGTAATATTATAACTATATAACTACATAGCGCCAAATATCTTTTACGGGCGTTGAATTGTTTCGTTTAATTATTTATTCATTTGATTGATTTATTTTTTATTAATTTATTCTTATTTATTTTTGTTTATTTTTATTCATTTTTATTCATTTTTATTCATTTTTATTTATTTTTATTTATTTATATTAATTTTTATTTATTTTTATGTTTTTATTTATTTTCATTTATTTTTTATTTATTTTTATTTATTTTAATTTAATTTAATTTATTTTTATTTATTTTAATTTATCTATATTTATTTATATTTATTTTTATTTATTTTTATTTGTTTTTATTTATTTTTTTTTAATTTATTTTTTATTATTATTATTGTTTTTGTAATTTTGAAAACAATGGAGTTACTATATGATTACATTAGCTAATGCCACAGCGAGGTAACTGGCGGTGTTCACATAAGAGAAACAACTCCGTTGTAAATTGAATCTGGTTAGTATTGAAGTTATCTCCCTTGACGTAATCAACCTTTATGCCGGGTCCCACGGGAGTCGTTGAACCAGTTTAGACAAGTCAAGATACGTCAACCTATTCTCATAAATCTAGCTTGCCTGGTTCGCATAGTGTGAGAAATGATTGTCTCTGGTGTTGGATTCCATTTCTCCCATTTCTCCTATTAAATGCCCCACATTCAGACCACTTAACCGTATTTTAATATATTGAATACCAACACTTTTGATTTTTTTTTAAAAACAGACAACCTTGTGTGAATAATGAATCTACTTATTTGTAGTTTTTTTTATATTTCATTTCAACCATATTAAACATTTGAAAGTATATTGATTTGAAATCTACATAAAGGTTATACATGAAAAGTTCCCCATCAGGCCAAACGATTCATATTCGGCAGATGAAGTAGAGTTCATACATTCCTAACCTCGGCTTATAACTTTCCCTACCGTGAGTCAGGTACCCATCAAAGAAGGGTAAACACATGAACAACCTGCAGGCACAAATCCGGACCTAGATTCAAACTTGAGACATGCTTGAGAACATTCGAGCGCTCTACCTCCCGACTGCGCTGCCCAAAAGTTTTACTTATGAATGAGATCTAGCACGTGTAAGATTAAAAGTTATAAAAAAAAAATTTTCAAATATTCTGAGATTTTATGGGTTTTCACTTACACATGTGTGGTTGCCAGGAGTGAAGACTGTGCCAGCAGAAGACTTGTACTCAGAAACATGTTGTACTTGCCAACCAAGTTCCTCAGCTCAGGAATCAACGCGTACGTCATCAGCGTGAGACACAGACACAGCATGGAGATGCCACAACACACCAGGGTCAGCAGGTACTGGCCAGTTTGTCTTGGACCCCTCACCTGCGGCTCCACACCTGGCACACCTTTGACTTTCTCCTCCAGCGTTTCCTTGCAAATGTTCAACACCCCGTCACTGGTCACCTCAAACATGTTCAGCTCTGGAATCTTCCAGAAGTTCAGCTCAACCTTGCCTAGTGTCAAGGTAATGTTGACCGTTGGAGGGAAGCTGTCTATTGGTTCGACTGTATAGCTGGTGCTGTTGAAACTAACAAAACCGCACCTTAACAGATTGGTCATGTTTAAAAAAGAATAGTGTTTCTTTGTCGTCCTATCTCCAAGGCTCTCAATTTCAATGAAATCCATTTTCTTAAAGAGAGTATCAGACAGTTCATAATGATTAAAACTTTGCATGGTGTAAGGGGTGAAGTTCAAAGCCAACCCATCTGACTGAACAACATCTTGTGAAACAAACATACGTAGAATCTTAGTCTCAAACGAATCTCGAGGCACATTCCAACTGCCAAAAATTGTAGTCTCCAGCCACGCCACATACTTAGTCGTAGAGTTTGATGTGAGATTCAACGTATCCATGGCAACTACACCAACTTTTGCTTCCAAGTCAGCACATATTGGTCTCAGGATTTGTGTTAGCTAGAACATATATATATATATATATATATATATATATATATATATATATATATATATATATATATATATATATATATATATATATATATATATATATATATATATATACACCCGTCAATTACCCCCTGCCCCGGATATTTCCCCCTTCCCGTATCCCCCCCGGAGCAATTACCCACCTGACAATTACCCCCCCCCCCTGTCATTAAACCCCTCCTCCGTGAAACCATATCCCCCCCCCTCAAGTTAGAATCTTAACTCCAACTCAAATTCTATACTTATATATTACATTAATCTTAACCTTAAGGAACAGAGTATTAAACTCAGCCTCAAACTTAACACTAAACCAAATCCTATGCTAGTCATTGTTTTTAAAGTCTAACCCCCTAACCCTAACCCTAACCCTAACCCTAGCCCTAAGCCTAGCCCCAGCCCAGCCCTAGCCCCAGCCCAGCCCTAGCCCTAGCCCCAGCCCCAGCCCCAGCCCCAGCCCCAGCCCCAGCCCCAGCCCCAGCCCTAGCCCTAGCCATAGCCCTAGCCCTAGCCCTAGCCCTAGCCCTAGCCCTAGCCCTAGCCCTAGCCCTAGCCCTAGCCCTAGCCCTAGCCCTAGCCCTAGCCCTAGCCCTAGCCCTAGCCCTAGCCCTAGCCCTAGCCCTAGCCCTGCCGGGGGTGTAATGTCCTACTTGTCGGGGGGGGGGGGGTAATTGATAAGGGTTAATTGACAAGGGGGGTAATTACTCCGGGGGGGGGGGGTAATGTCGGGGGAGGGGGAATGTCCGGGGGGTAAATGACGGGGGGGGGATAATACCCTATAGTGCCCTATACCCATATATATATATATATATATATATATATATATATATATATATATATATATATATATATATATATATATATATATATATATATAATCTTGATTAGCTGAATTGGGTGTGGTAGTTTGATAGACACATGAGGTAAATAAAAAACGAATGGCTTGTAAGTGTTGTTTTGTTTTGGGATCAGATTTAAGATTAGGATCCGGGAAATGTTTGGTTCAAACTCTACTGCTACGGTCATAATTAGAAATTCAGTTAAAGCTATGCCAAATAAGTAATTTCTCACAACTGCGTGTTTACAGTATTCCTATCCTATTTAATATAAACACATGCTCTGCAGTATCCATCTTACCTCAAAATTGTAAAATAAACAGGTTTTAAATATGTACCTGGTTTTTCTATCTGAAAGGAAATTTGAATACTCTACAAGGGGTCGGCCTGGAGTCGGTAAAGCTCATGGTTGATAAATTCGAAAAAGTCGCGAGTTCAACCTTCTGGCAGATAAGGCTCGATCCCTTCCAACACTAAAAATTAAGAACGAATAAGAATAGTCTACGTTTTTTTTTTTTAAAAATACCTTATTTTCCAAGTGAACCTGTACGTGGGTGGTAACATTAAGGCTTTGTGCGTGAGTACTCTTTCCTGCTGGTTCATCTTCAGACAATAACCACAGTTTGAGGGTATACACCAGCCCTCGCACCATTCTGAACGATGAGACGCACGATGTGTTGACTAGTTTCTTTCCTGGCGTGCAAACTAGCGGCTTGCACGTTCCCTATTGAACAAAATACACATTCAAAAGTTAACTGACCATACATTCGTTTTAGATTTTTTTTATTGCAGTTGATCAATTTTTTTCTTTCTCAAATACGAAGTAGATTGAGAGTATTGTAATTGTGCAAAACAATCTCATAAGGATGCATATTCTAAGACCATTCGCCTCAATGTGTTTTCTGGAAAAATAAGCAATTTTATCAAATACGTACCTACAATGTCTATAGCCTGATATAGTTATAGTTTTCAAAATATTTTTAAAAAAAAACGCGGAAAAAAAACGGCTAAAATGAAGGTTCTAACATTTCAAAATGCAAGTTTATAGTCACGTTGTTTCTTCATCTTGTTTCTAAATTGTAATGTTGGACTGGATTTCCTCCAATACAATTAGTACGTGTCGAAATGTTATGTGCCATATGGCCTGTTGACTCAAATTTGCAGCAGTTTGATATTAAAGTTTTCTCTCCTAGATGACCAGCTGTCCACAGCTATAGGGCATCATCTGCCTCGTGGTTCGAACTCGGAACTTTTCGGTTTAGCAGCCATGAACTTTACCGCCCCGACCACACCGAGTCGCGTCATTCTTTCTGATCCCCCCCTTTCCCCCCTCCCCCCTCCCACCGCCCTCTCGTCACATTTCGTCACAAGTCGGAGCCTCTGTCTACCAGAGTTTCTTCCAGGCATCTCTTCGGGGGGGGGGGGAGAAGACCACCCTCCCCCCCCCCCCCCCCCGAAGGAAGTCTACCGCCCCCCCCCCCCGAACGAAATGGAATTTATATGGAAAATATATACTTTTAACAATGTACGCCCCCCCCCCCGTCTGCTTAGGAGTTTGGTGTGACGTTATTTATTGTCGACCTTTAACTAAACGTAAGACCAACACATTCAAAATGTTGGCAACAATCAAGATATCATTTGTATAACGTCACTTAAATACACATTTCTATATCCCAATCAGGCTACAAATGCAAAATCTGGATTAAAAAAAAAATGGTTTAACGATCTGGGAAGTAAAACGGAATTTTAAAAAAAAAAAAACATCAGGATTACATACATCTGGTGACGCCCACTCAAAAACTGAGCACTTTGTAGGCAAATTCGGAACTATGTCGGAGTTATGGTTCTTTGCTGGCGTTGTTAAATTCAACAGTATAGAGAAGGGGGCGGACTCGACTGATTCTTCTACGAGAATACACTCGCACGAGTTCCTATAGGATGACAGATTTTTCTGGAAGTAAATCAAAGGAAAAGTTTTTTTTTTTTAATTTATTAAAACTTTTATCCTGCCTTATTGATGTTCAACGTGGGACGGCGTGGTCTAGCGGTAGATCCCTAGACTGGTACTCGAAAGTTAAGTTAGGGAAACTAAAGACGGCCGGGCATAGTGCTGACCACATTATCCATCTATATGCCTAGGTCAGGACACACATTAACTCAACTTGATCCGCTGAATGGATCGCTAGGACTAAAGAAAAATTTTCACTTTTAGTTTATTGATGTTTATAAGTCATTTGGAAAGTTGATTAGTTAATAACTTTGTATTAAATAAAAACTTAGGATTGTGTCATGAATGGATAGTGGTGTCAGCACTGTGACTAACCTTTGTTGCTTTCCTTAACATGACGCAGAGACTGAAAATCGAGACTTTCGGGTTAGTAGTCGTGCGCTCTCCCTTCCAACCACTCCGTCCAACTTTATTGTTATATGCAATATTCTAAACACTGTAACCTTGTGTTACACACTATTCACTTTGTGATGTAGTCACAATTAGCATGTTGTATAAGGACAGGACACAGCGTACAAAGTGTGTACACGCCCAGGTGTACAAGGACAGTACACATTAGCGTACATTTTTAGTACACACTTACCGTGGTGCACATGGCACAGAGAACATTAGCGTACAAATTGTGTACACACTTACCATGCTACACATGCCACATAACACATTAGCGTACACATTGTGTACATACTTACTATGTTACACATGGCACAGAACACATTAGCGTACAAATTGTGTACACACTTACCATGCTACACATGTCACATAACACATTAGCGTACACATTTTGTACACACTTACTATGTTACACATGGCACAGAACACGTTGGCGTACAAAGTCATGGTCAGTAGGTCGTAGACGACGTGACTGTAGTCGGTCAGCTGGAGGCACGCGTCCTGCACGTCCTTGTCCACCTCCCCGGGGCTGGCGCTGCAGTCGCTGATGACGCGACCCCTGGGGACGGGTAAGTTGGTGAGAAAGATTTGGTTGGTGAGCAATATTTGGTACGGTGTGCATGACTTGGTTAGGTGAGCAATATTTAGTTAAGTGAGCAATATTTGGTTAGGTGTGCAATATTTGGTGAGAAATATTTGGTTAGGTGAGCAATATTTGGTTAGGTGAGCAATATTTGGTTAGGTGAGCAATATTTGGTTAGGTGAGCAATATTTTGTTAAGTGAGCAATATTTGGTTAGGTGAGCAATATTTTGTTAAGTGAGCAATATTTGGTTAGGTGAGCAATATTTGGTGAGAAATATTTGGTTAGGTGAGCAATATTTGGTTAGAAATATTTGGTTAGGTGAGCAATATTTGGTTAGGTGAGCAATATTTGGTTAGGTGAGCAATATTTGGTTAGGTGAGCAATATTTGGTTAGGTGAGCAATATTTGGTTAGGTGAGCAATATTTGGTTAGGTGAGCAATATTTGGTTAGGTGAGCAATATTTGGAAAGGTGAGCAATATTTGGTTAGGTGAGCAATATTTTGTGAGCAATATTTGGTTAGGTGAGCAATATTTGGTTAGGTGAGCAATATTTGGTTAGGTGTGCATGACTTGGTTAGGTGAGCAATATTTGTTTAAGTTAGCAATATTTGGTTAGGTGAGCAATATTTGGTTAGGTAAGCTATATTTGGTTAGGTGAGCAATATTTGGTTAGGTGAGCTATATTTGGTTAGGTGAGCAATATTTGGTTAGGTGAGCAATATTTGGTAAGGTGAGCTATATTTGGTTAGGTGAGCAATATTTGGTTAGGTGAGCAATATTTTGTGAGCAATATTTGGTTAGGTGAGCAATATTTGGTTAGGTGAGCAATATTTGGTTAGGTGTGCATGACTTGGTTAGGTGAGCAATATTTGTTTAAGTTAGCAATATTTGGTTAGGTGAGCAATATTTGGTTAGGTAAGCTATATTTGGTTAGGTGAGCAATATTTGGTTAGGTGAGCTATATTTGGTTAGGTGAGCAATATTTGGTTAGGTGAGCAATATTTGGTAAGGTGAGCTATATTTGGTTAGGTGAGCAATATTTGGTTAGGTGAGCAATATTTGGTTAGGTGAGCAATAATTGGTTAGGTGAGCTATATTTGGTTAGATGAGCAATATTTGGTTAGGTGAGCAATATTTGGTTAGGTGAGCAATATTTGGTTAGGTAAGCTATATTTGGTTAGGTGAGCAATATTTGGTTAGGTGAGCTATATTTGGTTAGGTGAGCAATATTTGGTTAGGTGAGCAATATTTGGTAAGGTGAGCTATATTTGGTTAGGTGAGCAATATTTAGTTAGGTGAGCAATATTTGGTTAGGTGAGCTATATTTGGTTAAATGGGCAATATTTGGTTAGATGAGCTATATTTGGTTAGGTGAGCAAGGCTTGGAGAAAGGCTCAATCATGTTAAATTTTGCCTAAAAAATGTCATTGTCATTGTTAACAATAGTAAAAATGATTTGTCCATTTAATAGTTTTCGTTTTGGAGGACATACTTAATAAACCCTTGTGAGTGAAAGAAATTCTAAAAGATAACCGATACAAGAGTTCCCGTAAGTTGGATATCACTAGGATTGATATAAGTTATTTTTAAAAAGTAAATACACGTCATACCGGAAATAACCTGGGTAGCAGCCGTGAGGTTTGATGAATGCCGGGAATATGAGTTGTAGGGAGCAGTCGACGACCCCTCGTCGAATCAGCCTCAACAAATCAGGTTCTGTGGCGGCGGTGTAGATCTCGTGGAAGTTGTGGCATTGTACGCTCATCTCAGTCTGTTGGGGCTGATGGGAAAAAAACAGATTACAATTTTAATTTAAAAACCTGAAGGATTTGTGTAGAGAAAAAATATAAATTCTATTTTATTTTAATAGAAAGAATAATCAACTGCAGTGACGTCATTAAAAATTATATCTTAAATTATACTTATTATTAAATTTTACTTGTTTATTTTTTAATTACTTTACTCTTTTAAGACGGATTTTAAAATGTATTTATTTATTTGTATTAATTGTCTCCGAAAACGTTCTTATATACATTAAAATTGTAAGAAAATAAATACCTATGAATTGTATTTAAATATACAAAGATTACTACAAATACTTAACGGATGTATATTTGAAAATCCAACATGTATCCTTATGTATTTTTTTAAAGTAATTGAAAAATACCCGATGCTTAGTTGGAAATTTAACGTTTATAAATTTAACGGATAAATACCTGAAGAACACCATTACACAGCGCACAATATTTATTCCGGTAAATTACATTCGTCACTGTATCGTAGGCACGTGCCAGCAGATCTAAATCGACGTCATCGGGGGAAGGCGTGTCCTGGCATCGCCTGACAGTCTCGGGTGGACCGGTGAAACCGCTCGGACAGGAAGTGATCACTAGAAAATGCCGGGAGGTGAAAAACTCGTCCGTGCAAATTATGTCTACGTCCAGTTTGGGCTTTAGAACTGCAGGGCTGTGAGACCGATCTGCTTCCAGAGGTTTTGATAGACGAGTATCCGCTTGTTTGGGTCTTGGATATAGAGAGTCTGTGGTGTGAGGAGCTGAAAGTTGGTTTTCCCCACGGTGAGGACTTGCATGCCGAGGTTTTTCATTTTGAACACTTTCATTTCGAAGAATTTTCTTTTGAAGACCTTCATTTTGAAGACCGCTTTGTTGACCTTCATGCTGAAGACCTTCACGCTGGTGACCTTCATGTTGAAGACCTTCACGCTGGTGACCTTCATGCTGAAGACCTTCACGCTGGTGACCTTCATGTTGAAGACCTTCACGCTGGCGACCTTCATGCTGAGAACCTTCATGCTGGTGACCTTCATGCTGAAGACCTTCACGCTGGTGACCTTCATGCTGAAGACCTTCACGCTGGCGACCTTTTTGCCGAAGACCTGTAAACGCGCGTACATCCGGTAACGATGTGGTCGATGACGACCAGGGGCTGGTCTTGTAAACATCAGGACAACAGGTGCCGTACGTCTGGCACTGTGGGTACCTACAGCCGCACTCCAAGCACTCGATGACCCTACAGATGTGTATCGTCTGCTTGTCTCTCCCGCCACATCGTCTGCCACAGAACTGCTCCTGGAACTCCCTAGCCGATACCCTGGTCTTGTCCCACTCGAACATCGTACCGTTAGAGTCACGTGGTAGTTTAGGTTTATCTTGTACTTTCGCCGGAGCCTTGTCGTAGTCGATCTTTTGTTTTTGTGAAGGATCCGTCTCATTTAAACACACCGGAAAATAAATCGCCGAAACACACGGGTAAAACACGGAGGCTACCAAACATAATCGAATGCGGTGTAAAGTCATGTTTTTAAAGTATTCTGAGTTTTATATATATTTTACTTAACACGCTTTATATTTGTTTAAATAAAAATGAAGCAGATCTTCCTTCTTGAAGAATAAGGTTTCCTTGACTCAATCATTGTTTAAAAAAAAAGACATCATAAAAAAAAACAATGAGACTGCACACAGTTAAACTAGCAACCACTGAAATAAACCGTTACTGTAGATTATATATAGGTTAGCAAGTGCATCTAAACTAAAAAACTGATTACAAAAGCGCCCGCCTTTGACAACTAATCACCAAGGTGCCATAACTTAGGTAAATACTTAATCAAAAGTTAGTAATTACTTAAGAAAAAGAGAGAATAATTTTCTAATGGATTTTAAGGTTTGATTTACCGACATTAAATTTTTTTCTGTCGCATTCAATACGTTTTTTTATTTAAGGAGAACAAATTCGACTTAAATGTTATAACGATTGTGTAATTAATTGCAACAATTAGCTTTTAAATGAACTCCTACATAGATGAATCGCGCTGGGAATATAATGTAATCCCGATGTAAGCAATTTTTTGTTCTAAATAATGTATTCTCCTACAATAACGATAAATGAACCGAACACGTCATAATGATATAATTTTAAAATGATATATATATATATATATATATATATATATATATATATATATATATATATATATATATATATATATATATATATATATATATATATATATATATATATATATGTAAAATGTTTCATCTATTTGTAGTTTTGATTGTTTACAACCCACGCTAAGACAGAATAAATTATACCCAGTGTTTCTTCCAGACTTTTTTCTCCGGGGGGGCACTTGAAATTTTCGGGGGGGGGGGGCGGTAAACTTTCTTCGGGGGGGGGGGGCGGACACTGTTAAAAGTATATATTTTCTATATAAATTATATAAATTTCATTTCGTTCGGGGGGGGGGGGCGGTAAAAAATTTTTCGGGGGGGGGGGGGGGCGGACACTGTTAAAAGTATATATTTTCTATATAAATTATACAAATTTCATTTCGTTCATGCCTGGAAGAAACACTGATTATACCAACAACACAAAATAGAATTAAAACGTATAATAGTTTTAGCAACTGAGATTATTCTAGTGCGCAGGGTTATAAATCTTTGTGTTCATTTCTACAGAGATAAATTATTTAGGGCTATTTTATATTATTGCTTGATCAATATTACTCCGCCCGCACATCATTTGTAATATTCTATTGTATTCGCCAGCTGCTTCACCGTTGTTTCATGAAGTTAAGGCCAGCCTCCTATCTATGGTTACAAGCAACATTCTTTAGTGGTACTTTCGTAGGTGGGGGAATGGTCTAGAGGTTTTAAATGTGTTAAATTAGATTGGCGTTGGCGGAAGCACATACCGCCTGGCGTGGTTGTAAAGCCAGGGTTCAGTTGTGATGTCAGGGTTCAGTTGTGATGTCAGGGTTCAGTTGTGATGTCAGGGTTCAGTTGTGATGTCAGGGTTCAGTTGTGATGTAAGGGTTCAGTTGTGATGTCAGGGTTCAGTTGTGATGTCAGGGTTCAGGTGTAATGTCAGGGTTCAGTTGTGATGTCAGGGTTCAGTTGTGATGTCAGGGTTCAGTTGTGATGTCAGGGTTCAGTTGTGATGTAAGGGTTCAGTTGTGATGTCAGGGTTCAGTTGTGATGTCAGGGTTCAGGTGTAATGTCAGGGTTCAGTTGTGATGTCAGGGTTCAGTTGTGATGTCAAGGTTCAGTTGTGATGTCAGGGTTCAGTTGTGATGTCAGGGTTCAGTTGTGATGTCAGGGTTCAGTTGTAATGTCAGGGTTCAGTTGCAATGTCAGGGTTAAGCCATGGTGTGGAGTGTGAGTGTGGGTAACAGTTTGTAAACTGATGACACACAACTTACGTGACGATGTGACAGTGTGGTGGTTGTGGTGGTGTGTGTGGGGGTGGATTAAGTTTGCATTCAATATGTCAATTTGACAATGTAGTGGGGGGGGGGGTGAAATTATTACACAGGAAATTGACACTTTCTTCAATTTTTTTTTTTCAAGAGTAACAATTGCGAAGCTTGATCAATAATACAGAGCTACCATTCCTTCAACTGTTAAGTATTATATTTTTTTATAGAGTAAAAACTTAAAGACAGTGTTACAACATCTATCTTTGCCATTATCCTGCAAGGTATAATGGAATTTTGTCTCCCCTCATTGTCTTTTATATTTTCGATCTTTTTTTGTCTCCCCTGGTTACGTTTTTTTATATTTTCGATGTGTTTTTGTCTCCCCTCAAAACGTCTTCTATATTTTCAAACTGTTTTTCTCTCCCCTCATTACATTTATATTTCTTTATCTGTTTTTATCTCCCCTCATAGAATCATCATCGGGTATCGGATAAATCGTACGCACAAATATTTAAATGTTAACCACATTATCACTTCTGGTGTATCAGATTTAAAAAGCACACTTAGAATAATCAAATTTTATTAAAAAGTATTCTTTCAATTGATATTAAATCAGAAATACACTAGTGAATTTAAAATTGTGTAAACATTAATAACTGCTTTAATACATTAATTTAATTATTGATATGAAATTAAAGCCTTCATTAAAGTTAAGTTTTCATCATTAGCCCAAAACATTTGTAAAGTAAACACATTTCTAAAAACATCAATCAAGACGAATTATTGAAGACACTTTTAAAAGTACACAAGATTTAATCTTAACGCTTGTGGAGTTTCTAAGTATAAAAATATAAAACTATGTCACGAGCAGAGTTTCTTTCAGGCATCTTCGGGGGACCCCCATCTCCGAAGAAAGTCTACCCCCTCTCCCGGAAATTTTAGTCCGCTTGTCAGTCCCCCCAACCCCCCCCCCCCCCCCCCCCCCCCCACTAAATTTCAAGTGCCCTCTGGAGAAAAAAGTCTGGGAGAAACACTGATCACGTCCTCGTACAATCAAAAAAGGACAAAAATAATAAGCATGGATAAAATCAACAGGTATAGGCCTATAATATAGTGTACATTTTGAGAATATTTAAAAAAAACATCTGCATCTATAAACGTAACATATAAAATCAGTTCAATGATCTTAATAGCGAATTCGACATCAGGTTTAAAATTTTCGTTTAAAAGTAAGATTTGTAATAAAACGAAAAAGCAAAAAAAAAAAGTTTAATACACAAATTTGGAAGATAGAGAGTCAGAGAGACGTTTAATATAGATGTAATGAATGCACAAGGGAATTTTTTTTTAACTGCATAAAATGTTCTTTTGAAAGTATTTTGAAAAGTATTTTTGAAAGTATAACTTTAGTTAACATTTTTTCAAGGCTAATTGTATGCCCTTGTGAAAATAAAAATTTAAATTGTCATTTAAAACACTGCTAAAATGTTAGTAAATAGTTTTGATTATTGGCGAGAAATTGTAATTAATGAAATAAAAAAATAAGGATAAGAATTATATTGAACATTTACAAATTAAATTGCACTTCACTTGAATTTGAACTTAATCGCTTTAAGACACGCAGAAATCTATCTAGTAACGTGGAAATGATGACGTCATTACCTCAAAACATGGTAGAGTAAAATAAAATTTAAAGCACAATTCTTAAAATTTTAAAAGAATTTAAAAATTTAAAAAAAAACCCACATCTTATAAACCATTATAATGTTACAACATTGAAAATTGTAAAAGATTAATCATAAAAGAAAAAAATATTTACAGTTGCTAGGTATCCTGATACTTCAACCAATGTAAACATAAGACATCACTGGTGGCTAAAGATAAAATTGTCAAAACCTGATATAAAAACAACCTCATAAAAATTGAGTTAATGAATTTTCAATGTATATGACATCTTAAAATATTTCTAATGAAAAAGATAGACAACTGAACAGTTAGTTAAAAGGAATCCTGGAGTAAAACAAAAGAAAGCACAAAATTGTTCTCAAAAGTATCCCAATAATAATCCTTCTATGTAACCTTAGAAGAATAACTAGAAGTATCCTCAGAAAAAAATCGCTATATATCCCTTGAAGAATTACTTAAATATCCCCAGAAGAACCACTATATGTATCAACAGAGGAAACCCTATATGTATCTGTGGAAGAATCTCTTTATATATCCCTAGAAAAATCACTAAAATTATCCCCAGAAGAATCCCTATACTTATCCCTATAAAAATCACCAAAATATCCCCAGAAGAATTCCTCTTAGTTTCCCTCTATGTATCCCTAGTACTATCCTAGTATTAATCTGATATTTCTACCAATCTAAACTACGGCCACAGCTTCTTTAAAGCGATATAATGTTCAGAACTGCAGCTACACCATGACGATAAATTTAAATGTCTACCATTCTAACGTGCGGACACATCTCTAATGCGAACAAAATAGCGAAAGTGGAGTTAAAAATAAATCATTAAAAATTAAGCACTATTTATATTTTTCTCACATTAATTATGATATTTCAATTAAGATAGATAAAAAAACATGGGCACAGCTAAGCAAAAATTATAAAATATCTGGAAAAAAATCGACTCAATATCTACGCCCTCTATGTCTAGCATTGCTGCCTCTAAACTGTTGAGGACCGTAGGCATATGCACAGTAATTTGGACAGTACGACTGGGTGTGGGCATATGCCCCTGTAGCTCCACACAAGCGGCAGATAATGGATCTAAGTGCCGGGCAGATAACTCTACCATTGGTATCTTTCACGTTATGAGACGTGTACTGTTCCTCTGATTTGCCTTTCCTTTGACAGAAGCCGCAGAATTTCTCAGACGCAGCGCTTGTCTCGCTTGACTGGTCATAGTCAGATGTGGGTTGTCTCCCTTCTACGCTCCTACTCCGGGCATCTAGAGCAGTGCTCAAAACAGACTTGCCTCCACTTGCCTGATGTGTGTCGTCGTCTTCATCCTCTTCGGTGATGTTGTCGCCGTTATCGGGTTTCGCCTCATCTGAATAATATCCGTCAGAAGATACGAGAGTATCCGCGTCAGATAATTCCGGTTCTTCGGAAGTTTCTTCAATAGTGCAAGAGAAATCAGAAGTGTTCTCGGTCGAGTTTCGTTGAACATCGTCATTTTTACTAATGTGGAGGTTCTTCAAGTCTCCAGTCAAATTGTATACTGATTTGTCTAAGCCCCCATCAGTTCCGTTTAAAGGTGCCGCTTCGTATTGAAGAAGAGTCGGGTGGCTCCTTTTTGAAGTCTCCTTCCCCAGAGCCGGGTAGATGGGACAAGGGGAAAAGGGCCCAAAATGATCTGAAGATTTGGATGTGTCGAAGTTGTCGAACTTGAGCGGGGTGAAGATGTCATTCTCGTGCAAGTTCAAAATCCGATAGTCGATTCCACTTCCTGGAAAGATAGAATCGAATGCTTTGTCAAAGGTTTCGACAAGTGGGACGTCAGGCAACAGATTGGGATCTTTGCTCAAGTTGTCATCAGACAGGGACCAAGATCCTGGCTGTCTTGGTAAAGACATTTCTGAGACACAAGATCCTGGCTGTCTTGATAAAGACATTTCTGAGACACAAGATCCTGTCTGTCTTGATAAAGACATTTCTGAGACACAAGATCCTGGCTGTCTTGATAAAGACATTTCTGAGACACAAGATCCTGTCTGTCTTGATAAAGACATTTCTGAGACACAAGATCCTGGCTGTCTTGATAAAGACATTTCTGAGACACACGATCCTGGCTGTCTTGATAAAGACAGGTCAGAGACACGAGATCCTGGCTGTCTTGATAAAGACATTTCTGAGACACAAGATCCTGGCTGTCTTGATAAAGACAGGTCTGAGACACAAGATCCTGGTTGTCTTGATAAAGACATTTCTGAGACACAAGATCCTGGTTGTCTTGATAAAGACAGGTCTGAGACACAAGATCCTGGCTGTCTTGGTAAAGACATTTCTGAGACACAAGATCCTGGCTGTCTTGATAAAGACATTTCTGAGACACATGATGCTGGCTGTCTTGATAAAGACAGGTCAGAGACACGAGATCCTGGCTGTCTTGATAAAGACATTTCTGAGACACAAGATTCTGGCTGTCTTGGTAAAGACATTTCTGAGACACAAGATCCTGGCTGTCTTGATAAAGACAGGTCTGAGACACAAGATCCTGGCTGTCTTGATAAAGACATTTCTGAGACACAAGATCCTGGTTGTCTTGATAAAGACATTTCTGAGACACAAGATGCTGGCTGTCTTGATAAAGACATTTCTGAGACACAAGATGCTGGCTGTCTTGATAAAGACATTTCTGAGACACAAGATCCTGGCTGTCTTGATAAAGACAGGTCTGAGACACAAGATCCTGGCTGTCTTGATAAAGACATTTCTGAGACACAAGATCCTGGTTGTCTTGATAAAGACATTTCTGAGACACAAGATGCTGGCTGTCTTGATAAAGACATTTCTGAGACACAAGATCCTGGTTGTCTTGATAAAGACAGGTCTGAGACACAAGATCCTGGCTGTCTTGGTAAAGACATTTCTGAGACACAAGATCCTGGCTGTCTTGATAAAGACATTTCTGAGACACATGATGCTGGCTGTCTTGATAAAGACATTTCTGAGACACAAGATCCTGGTTGTCTTGATAAAGACAGGTCTGAGACACAAGATCCTGGCTGTCTTGGTAAAGACATTTCTGAGACACAAGATCCTGGCTGTCTTGATAAAGACATTTCTGAGACACAAGATCCTGGCTGTCTTGATAAAGACATTTCTGAGACACATGATGCTGGCTGTCTTGATAAAGACATTTCTGAGACACAAGATCCTGTCTGTCTTGATAAAGACATTTCTGAGACACAAGATCCTGGCTGTCTTGATAAAGACATTTCTGAGACACATGATGCTGGCTGTCTTGATAAAGACAGGTCAGAGACACGAGATCCTGGCTGTCTTGGTAAAGACATTTCTGAGACACACGATCCTGGCTGTCTTGGTAAAGACGTGCCAGACCAGTGGTTGAACTGTCCCAGTAATGCCGGGTTGAATGCCGTCTGCTCTGAGTCCTGGTTGTCAAACATCTCATGACGTGACAGCAGGTCATTATCAGGTGGGGCTGGCACTGCTTGACTGTAAGTTTTCTGAAAAGGATTGTAATCAAATATTTGAAACATATATAATCTTGTTCTTTGATATGATATGAAAATGTAGGTTTTAAAAATGTATACAAACTACTCACATTATATACACATTGAGATTTTGGTGACATTTTTGTGCAGTTTAGTAAAGGCAAAGAAATGTTGACAGCTAGAATGCATAAAGACATTACTAGTAATGGCTTAGTAAACTATACGACTTGTCAATTGACCTTCATATGTTTAGAGGTAATCATTGTAATTTTTTTTTTAAATACTACACAGTTAATATATAAGTACAATTATTTATTTCATAAACGTAACCACAAAAAGGGAAGCAACTTTGAATTTAAAATCGATCAAATAAGAAGTTCTTTACCTCAATAGGAATATATAGTTTTTTTCCCGACCATGGTGCCTTGTTTTCTTGATCAGGGGAAGCAACACTTTCCCAATAATTCTGATCCTCATAGCTACACACGATGGGTTTAGACAGACCTGATGTAGAAAAAAACGAACTTGAATTGTTTCTCATTTTAAGGACGACACGTTTTTTTTCAACAAGAACCCAAATAAACATTAGACTCACTAATTAAATGGACCATGTTCAGCAGATCTCGAGTTTTTCGTTGAGTGGCTTCGTCTAGTGTTTCATTAGGTCCTGGCTCATCAGATGCAATGATCCTGTTGAAGTCTTTAATGTAGTCGAAAGCTCCGGCTAAAATAATGGTTCAATACAAATAGCAAAACAATGAGATTTTAGAGATGTATAAATACTATAAACGGTGCTCTCGCGTGCAAACAAATCTATACCAACGGTTTACATTTAGCGATGTCGGGTCGGTAAAACACATGGTTGCTAAATCGAATAGTCCGGAGTTCGAACCCACGGGCAGATGATACTAAATCGCTGTAACAGCAACCAAAATCATATAATTGCTGCCGTGTAGCTTGTTCTTGGTTGGAACTTAGCTATAGAAGCAAATCTAGAAATCTACTGTAAGTTGTGTTGGGGGAAATCCCTTCCAACATTACACTGAAGTACGAAGAAGAAGAAGGAAAGTGGTATGCAGAAGGTTAATTGAAAACATTCACTTACACTAACTAAAGCCAAATTGTAACTTTATTTTATTTACCAAAAAGTTGAAAATAGCGCGAATAGGTATGTCTTCAATACAGTACATATTAAATATACTATTTTTAATTAACCTTTTGTTTAACAAAAAAACCACTGATAAACTTAACGTAATGTTACCCGTGCAGATAATAGAGATGAAGTATGTGTGTGACCTCGGCATATAATAGTATATAAACGTTTACTAACGCCAGATACTGATTAGAGCTGAGTATGCTCAGTGGCATGTTGCTGACTCGCTCACGGGATCCGAACTCGAGATACCCAGATTACCAGTCGTGCGCTACACCGTCCGACATCTTTTTATAACCATCGGTTAATTAACTATTTTGTAAACTGTAGTTTAATGTCATGCATCAAAAACTGACCGTCATAGTTTTCCTGAGTGAGTTTATCCCAGTTAGACATGAGCTGTGTGAAGACAGTGCTTTTGGCGATTTCATCATCCGCGGGGACAGGGGTCAAAGAGACTGGGGGTCGGCCCAATATGGGGCGCCCTGTAAGAGGTTTTATAATGTGCATGTTCATATATAATGGTGATCTTGTGGGACCATTGTATAAACGCGTTTTATAATGGTTCATACATGTTTCACTGCATATATATTTTTAAACATATTTTTTAGTTTTCATTGTTTTCAGAGGCGTAGCGACCCTTCCCGGCGCCCGGGGAAAGATTTTCAATTTGGCGCCCCCCTCCCCCTCGGGAACAACCTTTCAATTTTCAAGTTGCCCCCCCCCCCCCACCTCAAACTTTAAATTTGCACCCCCCCCCCCCCCGCCAAATATTTTTTAAAAATATTTATAATGCAAAACTGCAGCTAAAATGAGATTTTAATATGTTTTTCCAACCCACTTTGGCGCCCCCTAAGGTCGGCGCCCGGGGAAATATGTATCCCCCCCGCCCCCCTCTCGCTACGCCTCTGATCGTTTTGAATGATTGTTTTGTTTGATAGTTTAAAAAATAATTGTACAAATCATAGTTATTTTAAAACCAACCCGTGATAGTAACGTTAGTGTGCTGATCTATGCTAGCATGTGAGTGGTGTGTGATTAAGTCTAGGTGTGTTTATGTTGTAATATGTGGTGTTTTGTCTTCTATGTGGAGTTGAGTGTGTCTATCAGATGAGGTTATGTGGTTTTGTAGCTGTGCCCGTGTTGCGTTGTAGTGTTGATGTGTCTGTGTTTTTCTAATATTAGTAGTTAGCTGTAGGTGTGTTAGGTAAGACAAGATCGACCAGTACTAATGTGTAACGTGATTCATTTGTTTTTTACAAGTGAGCGAATGAGCGATAGTTCACGATGGTGTCAATAAAGGATACGTTTTAAAGAAAGTGTGGGATGTAGAATTTCTAGGACCTAAGGGGTCATCCATAAGAGTTGTCATGGGGTCGTCTATAAATAACGTCAAGGGATCTTCTATAAATATCGTCAATGGGTCGTCCATAAGAGTTGTCATGGAGTCGTCTGTAAATAACGTCAAGGGGTCGCCAATGCATAACGTCAAAGGGTCGTCTGTAAATAACGTCAAGGGGTCGTCTATAAATAACGTCAAGGGGTCGTCTATAAATAACGTCAAGGGGTCGTCTATGAATAACGTCAAGGGGTCGTCTACAATAATGTCAAGGGTCTATAAATAACGTCAAGGGGTCGTCTAAAAATAAAGTCAAGGGGTCGTCTATAACTAACGTCAAGGGGTCGTCTATAAATAACGACAAGGGGTCGTCTATAAATAACATCAAAGGGTCTTCAATGCATAACGTCAAGGATTCGACCATAAATGACGTCAAGTTGTCAAATTACGCCAAGTGGTCATTAATTGACGTCAAAAGGACGTCCACGTACACGTCAAGAAGTAGTCTTTAAATGACGACTAGGATTCACCCATATTACATAACATTTACATTTCTAGACTAAATATGATGAATGCCAGAGATGTTCATATACGCAAATGTTTGCAAAAATAAGTTCTGTAAAGTGAAGAGAAAATTTGAAAAGTAGATTCTATCCAGACCAACAGATTCTGTCAAAATCATTTTTTTTTAAATGCGCCAACTTTCAATTATTTATTTACAAGGTCGAAAAGCTGTTATTCTTGGGAGATGGGTTTGTGTTAGAAATTGGCAGAGGAGGGGGCGGTCTGGGTTTTTTTAAATTTTAAATTTTTTTTTGCTATGAGACAAAGCCAAGACTCATGCAACACACGAAGCCATTTTTTGACGACACGGCTAAGATAATCCGTGAAACAAAATATTTAAATCTAAGGCTGATGACAAACTTACGTTTGGAAGCCTCTGGGGCCGTTACAGGTGGATATAGAGGTATCTGATCATCTGGACAGATACCATATGGCCCTCTAGTCCGGTAATACGGCAGGGGTTGGCTGACTGGCGCCATCATGTCGAGGAATGAGTTCACTTCATGACTGATCTATGGGGTAAAAAAAAAAAAAAGGCGGGTCACTCTGGATTTTTTTCAACTTAATTTTTGGGTAGCCGCTCTTTGCTGTATACTATGTAGTTACTGCTATTCTGCGAGATTGGGGTTAGTTCCCTTGTTTGTATGCTATAGCTACTGTCTTAATTTAAAGATGGAGTTTGTTCCCTTGTGTTAAGACTAGTTACTCAAGATTAGTGTTAGCTCCCCTGTGAATTCACTATAACTACTGGCACAATACAGCCCACAATACAGACTCGTCACTATCACTACCACTAGCTTCTAGATGTAAAATTGCCGGTCTATGTAATGTCTACAGCCAAAATATTATTTCGTGTGTCCGCTGAACTGAATGGACTAAGTACGACAGGATGTCTGAGCGAGATGGACATATAATCAGACACCAACACATCCTTTCGTCATAAAAAACGACGTTTAAAATCATGTTTATTTCCACTACCTCTTGTCCTTTGGGTCCATCAGCTGTGTAGAGAGGGGGGGGGGGGGGTTGATACATGGGGCAACATTTGGCTCTTCTCAACTTAAGGCCCAGGCTTTGTGTTTTGATATCCAGTGCGCGATCATCCAATGATCTATTAGACTATGGAGCCATGTTTTTATATCCACTACCAGCGCCCCCCCCTGTCTCAAGACCTGATAGGGGTCGTCCATAAATGACGTCACACTCTTAGGGGGGAGGGGGGTCCGTAATTTTTGTGACGGTGTGTGATGAGGGGAGGGGGGGTTTCAGATGGTGCCACGTCACACTTTTGCATTATAAAAAATCAATGTTAGAAATCGAATTTTTTACGTTAATACGCGTTTTAGAAAACTCTTTTAATGAATTGTAATATGAATTGATTAAAATACTCTATTTTTACAGAGTTCAGACAAGATTTTAGAAAAATATCGATGTTTTTTTAAAAAATCAACTGCGATTTCGAGGGGGGTTGTAGGCTGAGGTGTGACGTCATTTTAGGGGGGTCTGGCTTTTTGTGACGACGTGTGACGGAGGGGAGGGGGGAGGTAAAAATCGTCCAAAAAAGCGTGACGTCATTTATGGATGACCCCATACCATTTTGTCATGAACGCTTTGAAAAGAAATTAGCATGTATCCCTGTAATATATCCACAGTCTAGAGTGATTATCAAAGAACTAAAACGGCAGGATTAGCTCCCCCAGCTTACACCCCCTGTGTAGCATGGCTGGTCGTCCCCAGGGTGGTACAGACATAGACCCCCGTTACGTGACTGTAGACGTTATCAGTAATCTCCCCTGACTAGAGTCGCCATTTTGGCTGGTCATTTTCCTCCTGAGTTTTTTTTTCCGGCATCTTTTTATAGGTGTATTGTAACACCCCCCCCCCCCCTCACCCACACACATACCTTCAACCCCACTTTCCGAACCGTAAGGGTTGTTGCACCAAGTAGATCTAGAGCTACGGGTTGTAGCCCTAGTAGAGGCAGAGGTAAGGGTTGTAGCCATAATAGATCTAGAGCTAAGGGTTGTAGCCATAATAGATCTAGAGCTAAGGGTTGTAGCCATAATAGATCTAGAGCTAAGGGTTGTAGCCATAATAGATCTAGAGCTAAGGGTTGTAGCCATAGTGAGTCAAGTACTAAGATTGTAGCCCTACAATATCTAGAGCTTTATACCTGTATTATCCCTATTAGACCTTGAGCTCATGTTGTAGCCCTACGAGATCTAGAACTAAGAGCTGTTATCCCACTAGATTAAGATCTAGGAGTTTTAGCCCTACAATATCTAGAGCTATGGGTTGTAGCCCTATAAGACATTGAGCTTATGTTGAAGCCACACTACATCTACAAATAAGAGCTGTGATCCCATTAGATCCAGAGCCAAGGGATTTAGCCCTAGTTCAGTAGACCATGTGGTAAGTGTCGACGCCTCACGTGATCGAGAGCTAAGGATTGTAGGCTTGTAGCCCCAGTAGATCTAGGGATTGTAGGCATGTAGCCCCAGTAGATTAAGAGCTAGGGATTGTAGGCTTGTAGTCCCAGTAGCTAGGGATTGTAGGCATGTAGCCCCAGAAGATCAAGAGCTAAGGATTGTAGGCTTGTAGCCCCAGTAGATTAAGAGCTAAGGATTGTAGGCTTGTAGCCCCAGTAGATTAAGAGCTAAGGATTGTAGGCTTGTAGCCCCAGTAGCTAGGGATTGTAGGCTTGTAGCCCCAGTAGATCAAGAGCTAAGGATTGTAGGCTTGTAGCCCCAGTAGAGCAAGAGCTAGGGATTGTAGGCTTGTAGCCCCAGTAGCTAGGGATTGTAGGCTTGTAGCCCCAGTAGATCAAGAGCTAAGGATTGTAGGCTTGTAGCCCCAGTAGATCAAAAGCTAGGGATTGTAGGCATGTAGCCCCATTAGTTCTAGAGCTAGGGATTGTAGGCTTGTAGCCCCAGTAGATCAAGAGCTAAGGATTGTAGGCTTGTAGCCCCAGTAGAGCAAGAGCTAGGGATTGTAGGCTTGTAGCCCCAGTAGCTAGGGATTGTAGGCTTGTAGCCCCAGTAGATCAAGAGCTAAGGATTGTAGGCTTGTAGCCCCAGTAGCTAGGGATTGTAGGCATGTAGCCCCAGTAGATTAAGAGCTAGGGATTGTAGGCTTGTAGTCCCAGTAGCTAGGGATTGTAGGCATGTAGCCCCAGAAGATCAAGAGCTAGGGATTGTAGGCTTGTATCCCCAGTAGATTAACAGCTAAGGATTGTAGGCTTGTATCCCCAGTAGATTAAGAGCTAAGGATTGTAGGCTTGTAGCCCCAGTAGATCAAGAGCTAAGGATTGTAGGCTTGTAGCCCCAGTAGAGCAAGAGCTAGGGATTGTAGGCTTGTAGCCCCAGTAGCTAGGGATTGTAGGCTTGTAGCCCCAGTAGATCAAGAGCTAAGGATTGTAGGCATGTAGCCCCATTAGTTCTAGAGCTAGGGATTGTAGGCTTGTAGCCCCAGTAGAGCAAGAGCTAGGGATTGTAGGCTTGTAGCCCCAGTAGCTAGGGATTGTAGGCTTGTAGCCCCAGTAGCTAGGGATTGTAGGCTTGTAACCCCAGTAGTTCTAGAGCTAGGGATTGTAGGCATGTAGCCCCAGTAGATCAAGAGCTAAGGATTGTAGGCATGTAGCCCCAGTAGATCGAGGGATTGTAGGCATGTAGCCCCAGTAGATCAAGAGCTAAGGATTGTAGGCTTGTAGCCCCAGTAGTTCGAAAGCTAAGGGTTTTAAAACGTGTTGGTGCTCGACTTTCCCTTCCCCCTCCCCATATGCTTTTCCCCTCTCCCCCTATCGTAAATACTTCTTTGTATGGTCTTACTTTTTAGAATGAACAATGGCTACTGTCATAAACAATGTTACTATATTTTCTTTAGGTCATCTCTAGTAGGAGAGATCGCTACTAGTGAAAAGTTCAGAAATGTGATTCGTCAACGCGCTGGACACAGAACTGACCAGGCTAAAAGGGAGATCACGATGACCCACAAATTTGACACCGACGTTTACAGGCAAAACAAATTTTAAAATGTGGACCAGTAGCCATAGTTCAACCAGATGTGGATTCTCTGAAATACAAAAACTAAATATCCATTCATTTTTTTTACAAATTTTATTCTCTACAAAAGATACTAAATGTTTATGGTGAAATATTTTAACTCAATTTTTACTCACTTCAGATTCAGCGATTCTAACTTATTAGATTTTCTTTTTTTTTCGAAGCATATAACTTTAAAGGTTACTTTATTCAGTAATCAACTGTGAGATCTCGGGTATTATGTAATGGCGATAGCGCACAGCTGTTGTTTACGATTGTGTAAAGTTTTTTATTACACCTGAGCGTTCAGCATTGACAATATTAAGGGGCAAATAACTATCGTTTAGAGGTGTTTTAAAATTTTGTATCCAAGATAATTTGCTGTCCGCTGCCAACGAGGGTCATCTGCCCTGAAACACCTTAATAACCAGCTTTTATAAAATACTAAAATTAAGAAAATAAAACAAACTTTCTTTAGGTGAAATAGTAGCGACCAAAGCTATTTTTATTAAATCACATGAAAAATTGTTTCGTCTATCCTTATTTTCCAGCATTTTGAAGTTTTGTTATTTTGAGTAATGAATCCACTTTAGACGTAGCGATCCATTGGGCAGATGAAGTAGAGTCCATATATTTATTTAACTCGGCATATGAAGATAAAGTAGTCTGCACTTATGCCCAGCCGCCTTTACTTTCCCTAACGTGAGTTAGGTACCCATCAGAGTTGGGTGGACTAAGGGACGTACTACTGACTTGTATTCGAACTCGAGACCTTAGGGTTAGCAGTCTAGCTAAGTCGTTATTAATTGTGTTATCCCATTTACGAGAAATTAATGAAGGTGTTTTGTTAAGATCTGGAAAAATTTGATTTTAAGTGCGTTGTTTGCAGCAGTTATAATTTGCTTCAATTTCACCAGCAAGTAATTGTAGCGGCTAATTATTTCATGACCAATTAAAGTAACAAGAGAGGGTTTTCTATCCTTCTATAAAATTTTAAAATTATTTTAAAAACCGAAGATTATTTGAAACCTTCAACATGTTGTGTAATGTAATTCTTTCAATTAACCTGATTATTACTTTTGTAATTAATTTAAAGGAGTAATAAACTAATACCTAATTAATGGTCTACATTTCATATCAAGTAGTTGTTCACTCGTGATTTTTTTTTACTACAGTCTTATAATTTAATTTAATCAATCTCAACAAATCAAGGCAGTGTTTGGGGAAGTCATTAAACAGATACAGCTAATATTTAGCGCTTTAAAAAATCTAAAAATATCATATGTGACAGTGACATAGACACAGCAAAGCGTCACGCGCTTCTCTGGTGAACAAAACTGACCCTCGGGCGTCAATGAGGTCATAGGTCAATGCTAACCACCCATGAAAGAAATCGGCGCTTTAAAATAATTATTAGGTGGGTTCGTTTTTTGTGGACTGCCGTGTCACATGTGGTAATTGGCATAATAGGCCAAGGTGTATTTCGAAGCATGGGGGGGGGGGGGACAATATTACGTCAGCAGAGGGTCTGTTTTGTTTATTGAAACAGTGTAATGGAAGGGGAGGGAGGTGGTGAGGGGGGCGAGGTGAGGGGGAGGTGGTAGTAGGAATGGATAGGCGTAAAAAAATTAGTGTAACTACACTACTATAGTCTATGCTACTTTTGGCTCACTTTCGAATTCTGGATTTCTATTAATTGAGTACAACTATTTTTTTAAATAACGTTATTGAATAAACATATTAATATTGATCACTCGTTGTATTTAATCGAAACATACTTCTGTGTTGTACATATAAAAAATTACAGTGGACTTCAGTAGCGTAAGACAAATGACTGACCATCCCACCCTACACTATCCCTCTTTAAAAATTATATTTAATTACATTTAACTCCGAACAGTTCATTATTTGAGGATTTTAATTGCGTATAATAAAAGTAAATAAAAATAATTGCTGATTCCTTTATCTTGTTTGAATGTTTACAATTGAAGTTTAAATTAAAGTTGAAGCTTTCGCCTAGTGAACCACAGTTCCTACGCCTTTGACTGTATGTTAATGTGGGTTTCTTTCAATTTTTTTTTGTTTACAAGGTTTAGTTTTTTTTTTAAATATACTGTATGTTGTATTGAAGAGGAATCTGATGAACATACAGTTTTTACACACACAAAAATTACCCCATAAAGAAGGCAGACCAGCTGGTGTGATAAAAGACACCATAGATGTCATTAAATGCCATACTGAAACAGTTGTCATGATCAATCCAGATGTCATTATAGGCCACTGTGCAATAGTTGTCGTGGTAACACAAAGATGTCATAAAATGCCCCAGTGCATTAGTTGGTATGTTCAATCAACAGAGGCGTAGCAAGGGCGGTGCGGGGGTGCGCACCGGGTGACACCATTTAGGGGGGGGGGGGAGGGGGCGACACCAAGGCAAAAAATTGCAAAATGTACAGACTTTAGATAAACATCGTTACTATTAAGTCTGCAGTGATTAAAGTTTATACGCATACATGTACCCGTATGTGGCATATATTTAAATTATAGGCCTATATAGGACTATACACACACATATAAATGTATATATATATATATATATATATATATATATATATATATATATATATATATATATATATATATATATATATATATATATACATATATATATATATATATATATATATATATATATATACATATATATATATATATATATATATATATATATATATATATATATATATATATATATATATATATATATATATATATATATATATATATATATATATATACTTTGTTTTTCAGGGGGGGGAGGGTGACACCACGAAGTGTCGCACCGGGTGATACCCGACCTACCGACGCCACTGTCAATCAAGGTGCCAGGTGATGCCTTCTGTAGCAGCACCTTGAGGTGGACAAGTAATACTAAATGTAATTTTTATACTCTTAAAAAAAACACCCAAGCATTTCGTGGGGTTTTTTTTAATAACTTGTCTTTACAACTGGATATTTCTCTTTACGACAGATTGAGTATCCCACGCTTAATTATTTGTACTCGTATAATTTTGTATATAAATTTATGCATTTGGTCAGAGTTTCTTGCATGCATCTCATATGGGAAGTAGGGGAGCACTGCTTCCCTTCTAAAGAGGGTGCACCCCACACCCCCAGAAAAAAATATATGAAGTATATAGCAAATAGAAACTAACCAGTGCGTGTTCCCCCACCTCTGGAGAAGTAAGTTGCACCCCCCCCCCATATCACCACCACCACTTTACCGGAGAAAAACGTCTGAAAGAAACACTACACGTAGGCGGACGAAGTTTGCGTCACTGATAGCTCTATCATTTACTGAAAGTAATATAAACAAACATGACACGTTTTTACGGTACTGTCAATGGTTTCGGTGATCAATATGGTCAACAAAAGACAAGCCACCCACAGCTCCGGACGAGTGGTCATTCAAGCGGTCAGTTTGGCTTCAGGGGAGATAACGCGTGATGACGTCAATTGTCCCTGCCAGGTGATGCCTTCTGTAGCAGCACCTTGAGGTGGCAAGACACGCGCAGACGGGTGGTGGTGGGGGTGGGAGGGGGGAATTTAAAGGGAGGTGCCAGCTCGGCCAGGGGTATAAGGGTAGATGCAGGTTCATTAGGTGAAAACTACTGGAGGTATAAGTTAGTCAATAGACAAGTTAAGTTTAGGTTTGGTTAGGATTAGGGTTGTGTTTTATGTTCTGTACCCGTCGCGTGAGTTTGAAACCAAACTGACCACTAGTTGACCAAAGGAATTTTCAAGACTTCAGACATCCTGCCTATGTTGAGCAGAGATGCCTGAAATCGTCGCCCTTCATACAAGTCAAGCTAACACTGGAACTACTTCATCGTTCTCATCATTACAAGACCCGACAGTTTTATATCTTGAGGACAACAGCAGAGTGTCTACAAATTCTGGTAGAGGACGCACTATGGAGCCAGCCCCGATGATGAATTATGGAAGCAACTACGGCGTACAAACATGGGAGACAACCCCTGGAACAAATCATGTCATAAACACACCAGTCAGCACGGTGTCAAACCGCAGTCTTCCCATGTCTTTCTATACAACTCCAGCGGTGTGGCAGCCATCTTGTGAGATCCAGCCACCAAAGGGTATCCCTGTACCAAACTCAAGACAAACTCGACGTAAGTAATTTCGATTTTAATTTTACATCTGACTTACCATTAGGTTAAAGACACTAGAGATATTTAACTGTTGATATTACTTTTGATTTAACCGTTAATATAACTATTGATATAACTATTGATATAACTATTGATATAACTGTTGATATAACTAATTATTGGTATAATTGTTGATATAACTATTGATATAACTGTTGATATAGCTATCACACAAATCCCACATCTTAAAAGTCTTCTTTAATTTAACTAATGTTATTGTGACTCGTCTCATTGAATGGGATTAGGTAGTCAATTATGTACAAGGGTTTTACAAAACTATACTTGATTTAAATATTGTTATAAACAGTTAATGAACGATCAGACCTGTACTATAATAACACAATATTTATTTACAAGTACACGGGTATTTCAAAAGGGTGGATAATGCTATTTATCTATAAAATAATTTGTATTGTTGTATACATACAGATAAGACGCAATTTTTATTTTAATACGAAAACTGCTATTGCAGACTTGTATCCTGTTTAATATCTTTTTAAAAACCAATGTCCTGGTTAGGGGTCATCTAGAAATGACGTCACGCTTTTTTTACCATATTTACTTCCTCCCCTCTCCTCCGTCACACGTCATCACAAAAAGCCAGACCCCCCCCCTAAAATGACGTCACACCTCAGCCTACAACCCCCATCAAAATTGCAGTTGAATTTTTTTTAAACAGCTACGATATTTTTCCAAAATCTTGTCTGTGTTATTACAATTTATTAAAACAGTTTTCTAAAACCCAAAATAATGTCTAAAATTTGTTTTCTAACATTGCTTTTTTATAATGCAAAAGTGTGACGTCGCACCATCTGAACCCCCCGCCTCCACCACCCTCCCCCTCATCACACACCGTCACAAAATTGCGGACCCCCTCGACATTTATGGACGACCCCTTAGAGGATTATACTATGTTTTGTTTTTTTAATGCAGATTGGTGCCATATAGGCTAGTTTTGATAAAATGCGTTAGTCGTAACAATAATATATTTCAAAATAAATCAATTTACTAGAATATTCTACGAAAAAACATGATACAGAATCAATTGAATAGTCATTTTAAAATGAAATTAACTTGTTTTTTAAATTGTCTAAATAGCATTTTAACTTCAACTTTTGCCAATCTGATTAACACTTAGTATGGACGCTTAAACTTACATTTTTTCAAGGGAAATAATGCATATTAAATGGGGATAATACAGGCAGATTTTTCTTTTCTTTCAAAATTAAGCTTTTTTAAAAAGTAATGTAAATAAACCTTTTTATGACAAAGAACTAGCAAAATCGAAAAAATTGTGTTATTCACTTGAAATTTATTCTAAATATTTTTAAACCCTTAAGACAAAAAAAAAAAAAAAAATATAGAATAAAATATAAATGAAAAAAATATAAAATAGTAACCTTGTCTTAATTTAAGAATTATCTCCCCCTTTCTTTATCTCTTACGCTATCCACTGACTCTAATGCCTCTGTAATAGGGGTTCCACATCATATATGTCCAACAACTAATAAAATCCTACATAACCTGTTTCAGTGCGCCCCATACTTGGCCGACCCCCTGTCCCATTGCCCCCCTCCCCCACAGATGATGAGATCACCAATAGCGTCCTGTACACACAGCTTACTTCCAACTGGGACCAACTCCATCAGGAAAACTCGGACGGTCAGTATTTTACTGTCTGGAATCTTGTTTTAATTATGGTCGATTATCTACCTTTTATTACTCAGTAATTAAATTAAAATATATGTATAAAATAAAAACTAAAATCAAGGTAGCTTGTCTAGCTAAGAACTATAGTAAGAAATCATCAGATATGTTGTCCAGTGAGAGATAAAGTTGATTTTTTTTTAAAACTGTTTTCAAGTAATTAATTAAAAATAAGCAACATTCTTAGACCATTTAATGGTATTAATGTCGGGCAATGTGTATAATTTATTTTATTCTAAAATAATATAATAGTCTATCAATGTGTTTATAATTTATGTTAGTCCTAATTATATTATGTATATCAATGTGTGTAAAATTTATGTTAGTCTAAAATTATATTTAGTCTGAAGGTGTATGTAAAATTTATTTTAGTCTAAATTATATTTTGTCTATCAATGAGTGTATAATTTATTTTAGTCTAAAATTATGTTTAGTCTGTCGGTGTATGTAAAATTTATTTTAGTCTAAATTATATTTTGTCTATCAGTGTGTGTATAATTTATGTTTGTCTAATATTATATTATTTAATCATTGTTCTATAGCCGGAGCTTTCAACCATATTGAAGCCTCCACCAGAATTATTTCATCTTCTGGAACTGGTCACAATGAAACAACTAATGGCATTGACATGAGAAACGTGTATGATCTGCAAAATAACATGGCCCCGTATTATAGTAAGTTTAAACATTATTACTATATGGTCAGACTTATAAATCAGTTAAATATTTGTTAATGATCACATTTATATAAGATTTAATATGGTCAAATGTACATGTGTTACTGTGGTATATGTGATACGCAATTTAAACAGTTATGGTTAACTATGATTAAATTTAAGAGTCATTTTAAAGATAAGGCGTCTAGTAATTCTAGTCTGTGTCTATTTTCTTAGGTGCGTGTCCACCCATCGTTTGCAACTATGAGCACCAGAACAATCAGCCTGGCTTTGCTACAAGTGGTGGAGAAATCAAATCACCCACCAACATCAATCAACAACACTGCAGCCCACACAGGGTAGGTAATCAACATCTATACTGATATCTACTTGAATGAAATCAGAATGTTTTCAAAATACTTTATAATAACCAACTGTCTATAGTTAAGCTTTTATTAAGGCATTATTTTAACTTTTCTTTCATGTTGTTTAGCATGTCTTATTCTTTCTTTATCCGCTTCTTAAAAAGAATTTTATTATTTCTTTACACAATTTATTGCTTAGTACTTTGGGGAAAACTTTTTTTTTCCAGCTGTTCAATTTCCTTCACTCTTTAATTTCAGAGTTCTCCAACTCAACAAAGGCCTGTTTCTCCTGATGATGACCTACTGTCACGACTTGAAAGGTTACACAGCCAAGACACAGAACAGACGACCTCCAACCGGGATTTACTAGGGCAGCTAAACCTCTGGCGTAGAGTTTCAACCACGTCTTCAGGATCTTCTCTCTCAGACATGTCTCTAACAAGACAGTCAGGATCTTGTGTCTCAGACATGTCTCTACCAAGACAGTCAGGATCTTGGTCCCTGTCTGACGACTTGAGCAAAGATCCCAATCTGTTGCCTGACGTCCCACTTGTCGAGGAGATCTTTAACGAAGCTTTCGCAGATCCTGAAATTGATTACCGGATCTTGGACCTGCCTGAGAATAAAATTTTTACCCCGCTAAAGTTTGATAATCCTGACCTCCCACAGCCTTTAAGCAAGGATGAGGCTGAGTTCAAACCTTACCAGATCTTCCCTGATGAGGATGAAGTTCAACTTCCAAACGAGAAGATGTCAAATACTGAAACCACGCCTACTTCTCCACAGCGTGCAGAGAATGTGCAACAAAGCACAGCTGCACAGACACCCGATGCTTCTGGAGATGTTCAACAAAATTCTGAACAATTCAGTGACCACACTGAGAAGATCAAACCAACCGATGACAGAAATGATGAAAACGTTGATGAAAAGAGCCTCAATGATGATAAAGTTGAAATCAGCGAAGACACCATCGAGGAAAACAGGGATCAATCTGATTTAGGAGCTGCAGCAATGGCTAAAGTTGAGGTACAGAAATCTACAGCTGAATCACCCAAGTCAAGTGGAACAACCCTGGCTTTGAAGAAATACTGTGGCTTCTGTCAAAAGAAAGGCAAAACCGTGGAGCAGTACACCTCACACAATGTTAAAGATGGGGATGGCAGAGTTACCTGCCCTGCCCTAAAATCAGTAGTCTGCCCTTTGTGTGGGGCCACAGGTAACTGGGCCCACACTAGGTCCTACTGTGTACAACGACGACCAGGCTACAACTGCGTCCCACGACAGTCTCTGGGCGCCAATGCTAGGTACACTGGACGTGTCTACTATTAGGTCAAGATATTTCATTGATTTTATTTTAATTTCTTATGAATGTTTTATGTTCACTTTGTTCAATTTCTTTTTATCTTTTTTTTTTAAAACATTTTTTTCATTTTTTTAAAGATGTATTACTGGTAAATACCATTGTTGTATATATAATACATGTATAAATCATAAAAATATCATAAAAAGGCCAGCAACCGCAGGCTAACAAAAAAAATAATGACCGTAAAAATGGGCAAATGCAAGATTATTGCTGCTGCTTTTTTAATTCCCATGTCATTTGATTTATATATGTAGATGCTTTTAAAAATGTCAATGCAACTCTCTTTGTATGACAATATTTTTTTTAAATGTAAATTGTTTTAAATGTGTAAACAATCTTATGAATTTGATTGTTAATTTAACACCTTTTTGGTAAATTTATTACCACCTCCATGTCAAGTTCTGTCTAGCATTGGCATATTGAAGTTGTTAAACAACTAGATCCAGTGTAAATATTAAGGTCAATGATGTTTACTTTGAAAAAAATTTGTAATGATTTTTTGCTGTCATGCATTCCACTTTGACCTATTTGTGACTATCATTACACCCTCGACTTATCATACTTACAACAATGAATTTGCCTTAATGGAAGCAATGTACTATTACACATGATAAGCATGGCTTAACATTTGAAAATATTTTGTAAATTTTGTATTGATTTCCATGTCACATAACATGAACTTTCAACAGCAACTATTGTACCTAATTTTACTATTTGTAAACTTCAACATCGAAACGTGTATTTTTCACAACATTGGTACATTTGGTTTGACTGTAAAATTAGAAACTTTATGCATTGTTTTTGTTTACATCAAGAAAATAAATAAAAAATTTAAACACCAAAAAGCTTGACCTCTTTTTTTAAAAAAGTTTAATTTGATTAAGAAAGAATGTGAATGTGATGCATAACTTTACTGGTTTGTGAAGTGAGTATGAGGTAAACTACTATGGAGTATAACTAAACTAAAAAGTTTGATAATGTTTAAAAAAATTTTTTTTAAAGTTAAATTTGCTTGCGAAAATAAACCGGTAGTGATCTCCCCTAAACTTTCTCGAATATTCTTATAGAACACTACGGGGATGGCAACTGGGGATATTGACGTGATTTTTAATCCATTTTAAATACTTAAACTTTTTAAAATAGAATAGAATCTCGTAGAAAAAAGTATTGCACACCAAAGAAATTGTGTTTAATAATGTGGAATATTATTAGTACTCAAATTTCGATAGAAGGCAGATAATTAGAACTGTAACTTGTATATGAAATTTCATTTATCTATCTGAAATAGAACTCAAGTTATAGGCTTTTGAAAAATTCAAAGTAGAAAAAGTACCAATTCCGGTTATTGGAAATCGCCCCAAAGTTGATACGTATCTACGATTTTGATAAAATACTTATATATGAAATTTCATCAACCTAGCTGTTACGGTACTCAAGTTATCGTGTTTACAGACACACACACACAGACATACGGACAAGATTGCAAAACTATGTTTTTCCGACTCATGGAGCTGTAAAACGTCGAGATTTGCAAAAAAAAAGATTTTTTTTTTTGCACGATTACAAGACTTTCTCTATAGGGCCTACTTCATATATACGAGAAAGTAAAAACACGTAACAGAAGTTATATCAAAACTACTTAGTTACCCAACGATAGTTTGTCACGTAAGCAGTGTTTCTTCCAGACTTTTTTCTCCCGGGGGGGGGGGGGGGCACTTAAAATTTTCGGGGGGCGGGCGGTAGACTTTCTTCGGGGGGGGGGGGGCGGAGGACACAGTTAAAAGTATATATTTTCTATAAAAATTATATAAATTTCATTTCGTTTGGGGGTGCGGTAAAAAAATTTCGGGAAGAAACTTTGGACATTAGATAATAGTCCGGTAAAAATGTTTTGACATAATAAGTTCATGTAAAACTGTAAAGTCAAAATATAAGTCAAAATATAATTCAAAATATAAGTAAAATATAAGTTAAAATATAAGTTAAAATATAAGTCAAAAGATAAGTCAAAATATAAGTAAAATATAAGTCAAAATATAAGTTAAAATAAAAGTCAAAATACAAGTCAAAATATAAGTAAAATATAAGTCAAAATATAAGTTAAAATAAAAGTCAAAATACAAGTCAAAAGATAAGTCAAAATGTAAGTAAAAATGTAAGGCAAAATGTAAGTCAAGATGTAAGTCAAGATGTAAGTCAAAATATATAAGTCAAAATGTAAGTCAAAATGTAATTCAAAATATAAGTCGAAATATAAGTCAAAATATAAGTCAAAATATAAGTCAAAATATAAGTCAAAATATAAGTCAAAATATAAGTCAAAATGTAAACCAAAATGTAAGTCAAAGTCATATATGGTTTATGGCAACATAACAATTCGACCTGCCTTTTGGAGGTATGAGAACAGCGTTTACTAAACTGAATAAGTCATCGCGTGGGTTGGCTTAATGGTTCCAATCCATTAAGAAATGTAAATGTGTGAGGGCATAATGCTGACCAACCCATCCCTACATATACTAAAGTCATAGAAATAGGTAAACTCTACTTCACATGCACCATGGACTGTCGAAATGGAAAGTTACTTTTTTATTAATCTTGACCGCACTCTAGTTTAAAATTTTGAATTAATGAAAAATAAAACTGGTCCCTCACATTATTTAATTGAGTGGTTCTTAACCTGGATTCGATAAAACCCCATGGGTTCGGTGAGTCTCAGGGATTCTGCGGAGGTAATACCCGACTCATAAGGTTCACGATCCGTTTTAGTAAGTGCGTACGATAAGACTATTAAGAAGGGTTTGTTGAATGCGCATATGGAACTGGTGGGGTTCGTTATCTCCACTGATTTTAACTAAGATAACACTACTTGATCAAATGGTACATTTCACAGCTCTTCTTCTTCTTCTTCGTTCTTAATTTTTAGTGTCGGAAGGGATCGAGCCTTATCTGCCAGAGGCTTCGAACTCGAGACTATTTCGAATTTCACAGCCAAAACATCAGAGTTATGTTTCCATACACGGAAAAAAACGAATTAATTCTAAAGTTGTTTTTTTCACCAATCGCTATGCAAGTATGGGTTGTACGCTTGTGTGAAGCAAATCAGCATGGTAAACCCTCCCGAACCCACACCAACCCCTGATAAAATAAAAATGTACATACACAGCCTTCAAAGGTTTGTGAGTTAAATGGAATATTTAGTTTCTTTAAACCATCTATTCGGAATGGGGGACTTTAGGAACACCCCACGCCTCCCTCAAAATACGGCGACCGCACCCCCCCCCCCCCCCCCCCCCGCCCAACAAAATAGAAAAATTATATTTTACGAGTTGACCCGCTAAGTAGTTGTTTAATTTTCTACTTATCAACAATGCATAATTTGTGAATTTGACACTATCCCCACCCCCCTGCCGCCCCCAGCCGCCCCCACCCGTAGGTTTAAAATGCCCAAAGGAGAAAAATGTCTGAAAGAAACACTGGGCATGTTACCCCACCCCATCTATCTTCTATTGTTTTATTAAACAATATTTTACTTGGTTTGATTTTTGATAATCACAGCAACTTTCTCTAAAATTTAGTCAGCTTTTTAGCAGCATATTTATGTACAGTTTCCATATATGTAGAGTCAAATTCAATCCAATTCTGATTGGTAGAATCAGCCTGTTGGTGGATATCAATTGATGAATATACGCATCAATCGCAGTAGTGTACGTCTATATCTTATAGATACGACTATTTGAACATTTTGACAATTTAACTTAGAAATTATCAATAAACATATTTAATAAACTGGATTCAGCATTAGATTATAATTAATCTCAACCACACTTTTTTCGTTAACGTAAAATGTAGTAGGGAGAGTGTCCATGTTCGATGGATTATATTACAGAGTTTCTGTACCTAGGAAGCAATCTAAATCACACAAATATTGTTGTATGGCACATCGTCATTGGAGAATTTAAAGCAACTTTACAATTAAAAGATTTAATAATATAACCTACGAGCCGACCCGCGGCATATCATACGCCGCTATTTAGTTATTTGTTATTTTCTACTTTTCAGTAATTCATAATTTGTGAATTCTACAGTACCAATGCTGCCACTGAAAATATTTGCTTTAAAACACTATCAGTAGGTCGTTAAGGACGATAATACCCCCACCCTCCTTTCCCACAACCCCTACCCTACACCCCCACCTCCCCCCCCCCCCCCCCACCGTGAAAGCAGCCTCCTCTTAGTTACCTCCCCTAAGTTTAAAATCGTTTCAAACTAAATTATCTGCCCCTAATAGCCGTCACTAAACCCAGCTAAACGATTGTAAACATTTAGCGTCAACCAAAGCTCACCAGACCATGTAAGGGTGGGGTGGTAGGGAGCGCGCTTACAGCTTAGTGTTTTCTAGCGTCTCTAAGAAGAGAATTATACATATAGATAACTCACACACAATAGTTTAAGACATTTCTTTTTCTTTAAAACGTATATTTTTTTTTAAATAATTTTATTTTCCATAAAACAAAATACAACATATTTATAGTGACATGTTAACATAAATTTGAATGAATAAGTACATATGTTATTAATATACAGGAAGAAGGTGGAAATACAACATTTTTACAGTACGCTGATTTGGGGTTTTTTTTTTGTTTTTGTTATATACAAGAAGCGCAAAAAAAGGAGATACAATTTATTTACAGTGAATTCTTTAACTTTTCTTTTAGTAAATAAATAAATGAATCATATGTGTGGGAGAGAAAAAAAAAAACCAAACAAAACTTTCATTTCATTTCATTTAGGTAGTACATATATAAAGCTCTGGTGTATGTAGTAAAATGGACTCGGGGTCGTTAATCTTATTTGATCCAGATTTAGCTTGGGACTTACGAGTTAGCAGTCCAGTTCTCTGCCACTGGACCACTTTTTCTCCATACTACGGAGGTGAGAAAAGAATAATTGTCGTAGGGGCAGTTGTCTAGCGGGGTAGAGATTTGAAGAGGGGTGGGCGCGTTAGGCATGATTTTCCACATGGGATGGGTGGATAGAAGGGGGGGGGGGGGGTCATGAACTATTGCCTGCATAAGTAAACAAAACAAAACTTTTAATGTCAGAAAATGGTGGTTGGGGGGGGGGGGGAGGAGGTTATGAGCTATAGTCTGCGTCAGTAAACAAAACTTTTTATGTCAGCATCTGAGCTGGGGCGGGTAGGTTTGGTGTGTTCGAGTCACGTGCTTGGGGGGGGGGGGGGTTGCTGTGGTGATTTCGTATAAGGGTAAACAGATTTCTTACAGGTGTTCACAAATGGTAATAAAAATTGGTTCATACATGCAATTCTTTTCTCTTTGTAATGCACATCTCAAATGTTTGCATTTTAATACGGTAAAACATATATGGACAAAACATTATTTAGTACCATAACATAGATGGGTACTAAGGAGACTAGGGCAGAAAAATGTTGGTATAAACAGTTGGGTATAAAACGATTTTGGAAGGGGGTCAGTGCTGGGATGTGGAGTTACAAAGGAAGTTACTTTTTAGAGGTCAAAAAATCATTACAAAGGTTCTCATAAAATAGTTTGGATATGCTTATACCTGCTGCTGAAGGTGACAATCCGGCAAAAAGGGGAGAAAGTGGGGGGGGGGGGAGGTGTTATGAACTGTAGTTTACGTCAGTAAACAAAAAACTTCAAATTTCAACAGCTAAACTGGGGTGGGTGGGTTTGGTGTGTTCGAGTCACATGCCTGGGGGGAGGGGGGTTGCTGTGGAGTTTTCGTATGGAGGTAAACAAATTCCTTACAAGTGTTCACATATTAAGTTCAAGGTGACAGACTTGAAAACAGAAAAAAAAAAGTACAGCATTATACGAAAATAATTTGTGAGAATCTTTTCTCTTAGAATTGTACATTTCAAATGTTTGCATTTAAGCGGAGTAATACATATATAGAACTAACATTATTGAATACTATAAAATAGTTGGGTACTAAGGAGGTTTGGGCAGAAAGGCTGTTGAATAAAACAGGGGGGGGGGTTATAAGGTTTATTTTACATGTAAAGAATAGGGGCTCGAAAAGGGGTAAGGTCATATGGGTTGTAGGGTTGGGGTTGTGAGGGCAGGTACATCAGAAGTGGGAGGGTTGGTGAGGCATAATTTACACTTTTAAGAAAAAGAAATGTCTTAAACTATTTGTTTTCACAAACTAATACATTTACGGTTCAATTTTATAAATATATTTTTTGTTTAAAAAAAAAGAAAAAAGAAAGACAAACATTAAGTAACTTTACTGCAACTTTACAGTAACTATTGTAAATACGATCCGACATGTTTTGATTAGCTCTAGTGATCTGTTTTGTAAAGATAAAAAACACAGGTGTAAACTAGAGTAGATGTAAGTGTGACACCTGCAGGTTTGGAGCCAGGGAATAAACAACAACAAAGCATGTGGGTCATCTCCACTCACATGGTCGGTCAATGTTATGATTTCCGTATTTGCTGTGATCAGCCAAGCGTGTCTGTGGCTTGGCGAGAGACAAACGACGCGGGTGGATGATCATGACGTCGACTGTACCGCCAACAAGTTTGTTTGTAGTGCTGCGGTCTGTATCGAATACCATGTTGATGATCGTGACGTCGCCGAAATGTTTTTGTTAGATGTGCGATGGTCTGTGACGAACGTCAAGATGGTGGTTGTGACGTCGTTGATGTCGAATTCTTTGATATGACCAGTGGCGTGCTGTCTACAACATTACACGTGCGATTGTCCATTGCTCATTGGTCCTTCTACCCCCCCCCCTACCCCCCCCCCCCCCCACTCCTCCCTCACCTCCCCTGCGAAAAAAGGCTCGAACCAGGTTATACACACGCAATTTTGAATCGGAAAACATTTAATGCAAAGACTCTTGGATAAACTACATCAGCTCCAGCTAGAGACTCCAGATCAGATTGTCTAGACCGTCCTGTACCCGTATAGCAACAAGAATGTACAACTCACACATCAGACCAGACTTGAGGAGTTCCGTCAGGGTTCCAATATCAGACAGTCACGTCATCAGCATCTCTGTCAACCGTCCTCGATATCGTGAGTACTTGTCAGGTACGTTTGATTTTATTTTTTTACACACTAAAAATACGGACTTCAGTTTGGTTGAAATTGTGTAGTTTTTGGTTTAGTTATATGTCTACAAATTATTAAAGGATTAATCTAGGATTTGGGATAAGCCCAGTTTTGACATTAGCTGCAAATTGTAGCCTATTTGCTCATAGATTACAACCAGTGGCCTAAAAATCTATTTTATAGAGCGATAACAATTTGAAATTAAGTTATAGTGGAATACTTTTTATCATTGTTATTCCAATTTATTTTTAAAATTATTATAAAAATCGCCATAATTTTAAAAAAAAAACCTTCTTACTCTATTTCATTCCTCCTTAGGTGGAATCATTGAATTAACCAATGGCGTGTCTTGTATAGACCAGAGGTTTAACCTGGAACAATTCATTGACATCAAGCTACTGGGTGTTGAGGGGAACACGGAACAATGGCTGTGTAAGTATTCAAGTCTTTTTATACTTTTTTATTTGATCTTGGGATAGGCCTACACCCTCATCACCATAGACAACTAATTAGTATTGACTTTAAATTTATAACACAAATGATTATTTTCATTGTTTACGTTACTGTTTACTTGATTGTCTGTTTACGTACTGTTTAGTTGATTGTCTGTTTACAATAATGTCTCTGTGAGCATTTACTTGAGCTGCTGCTTAAGGCAGTGTTTAGTTGATTGTCGGTCTACACTAGGGTTTACTTATGTGTCATTGTTTGTGGTGTCCTTAATATAATAATAGGTCTGTGGTAGTATTTACTTTAGTGTCTGTTTATGTGTGTATTTGGTCTCTGTCTATGTTAGTGTTTGTCTTAGTGTCTGCCTAATAAAGTGTCTAGACTTATAACGAGGTTTTATGACATTTTTTCAGCTCTTACTAAGCCAATCGCCTTCCGTCAGAACGGCAAGGATGTATGGGCGGTAATCGTGTCAAGGGAGGACAAAATAGAACCAGTTCTCTCCCCTTCGGTGATCCAAAACTCGCAGGTAAATTTCTTACTTATTCTTATTTACATTGTTTTGTCTCCATTCAGTTTATAATATGTTCTTTTATGTAAAACGTTAATTAATAACAATATAATTTTATACAATAATTTTAGTTTTGAAAAAAAAATGTTTATATTTCCGTTTAAACAAGTATATGCTTGTCATTTTAAAAAAATAAGATATAGGATTCCTGTACAATCGTTCAACTTATTGTCTTCTCTTTCAGGGTGACCAATGGAATGGTCCACACGTCTGCCCTGCTGACTGCTGTGTCCCAGAATGCCCATCTTTTGTGTTTCCTTCTCTGCAAAACTGTGGCAGACATCCCAGCATTACGGTTTTGGAAGATGTGTCAGTAGGTCCACGTGCAAGACTTCCATCTGATGATTCTAGTGCATTCATGCCAATTATTAAAAGTAACCTAAGAGCTGATTCACCGGAATTTGTGCCCACATTTCCAAGCAACTTGTTTGCCGAATCTCTAGAAGAAGTGCCAACAATAATGAGCAACTTACGTGCTGACTCGCCAGAGTTTGTGCCCAAATTTCCAAGCAACTTGTCTGCCGAATATCCAGAAATTGTGCCAACAATAATAAGCAACTTACGAGCTGACTCCCCTGTATTTGTGCCCAGAGGCCATAGAAGTGCATCGCTGGGATCACCATACCTGGCACCATTAGCAACAAACATTCCACCGGCTGGATTACCAGCCTTACTGCCATTAGACTTTTGCGAACTCCAAGAAATCGAGCATGAATATGAAAACAGCCTCACCATACAATCAGATAAACATGTACAAGAAATCCCCACACAATTTTCAGCTATTGCCTGCTCTCAAGAGAACTTATCCACCACTTCTACAGAACATGTACCAACAGATCGTGTTTCCCCTCACTCTCCACGTTTGTGTTCGATGGCTCCCCTCAACAACGAACATCAACGATTCTCAAGACGGCAACACCTACTGAGTAAATCCAGAGTTGTCTTCCTAAGAAAACTTTTGAACTTAACACAAGTTTAAAACAGGCAGAGCTTCAGAACATTTGCCCTCGATATACAATTCAACGAGTAGATCTGCTTACCTTAATGAGTTGGATTGTTTCTTAATGAATTTTTTGTATTAGGCAAGCTCTAATCCTCGGTGATCAAATGTTTCAGGGTTTTAAAAATAAGACAGCACTTTAGCGCCTACTGAGGATTATAAGATTAGGCTAGGTGTTATGGTAAGATTTTACTACAATATTTAAAATTAGCTGGTTGTTTGCAATTATAGATTGATTTGATGTATTATTTTAATTTAATAACTAATTCAGAATATTTTTAAAATGTTTGCTTTGTGCTAGTGGTTATTGTACTATTTTCCAAATATTGTTTGAAAAGAATTTGGTTAGGGTTAAAACAAATGTAATTATTGTTGTATGAAAATTTTTGGATCGAGTTTTGGTTTCTGTTAGGTATATATTTATTTCATTGTAAGCGGTTGTAAATTAAACAAAAATAACCATAACCTAATTTCCTTCGTCTAATGTCAAACAACTCAATGAAATAAAACCCTATGTATGTTTTTAAAAGAGAAAAATAAATATTCCTCTTTGAATAACTCGTTTTCTGGCTTTGTTTTCTTAATACATATAATTATATAAGTATAATTACATTAAAACGTGTTTTATTAGCTGTGGCGGACCAAGACAAAAAAATTATTAATGTATTTGTATATACTATACGTTTATGTCCGCTTATCCTGTGCCAAAATGATTTTATTTGAGGAAAATGTCTTATAAGTAACATATGCACAACAATACAATGGTTACATAGACACAACAATACAATGGTTACATACACGCAACAATACAATGGTTACATACACGCAACAATACAATGGTTACATACACGCAACAATACAATGGTTACATACACGCAACAATACAATGGTTACATAGGCACACGATTACAACGCTTACATAGGCACAAGATTAAAATGGTTACATAAGTACAATAATAAAATGGTTACATAGGCACAAGACTACAATGGTTACATAGGCACAAGACTACAATGGTTACATAAGCACAAGACTACAATGGTTACATAGGCACAAGATTAAAATGGTTACATAGACATAAGACTATAATGGTTACATAAGTACAATAATAAATTGGTTACATAAGTACAATAATAAATTGGTTACATAGGCACAAGATTGCATTGGTTACAAAGTCCGATGCAATATGTCATAACTTTATTCTTACTTTAATTTTTTTTTATTAAAGACTGATATATAATTTAATACTTGTATCGCACATGTTAAAACGCATTGCCGTGTCTTAAATTTTTTTCTCTTTAAAACAAAGTTATTTGCTGAAAATATATTTAATACAAACTATACGTTTATGTCCGCTCATTCTGGGCCAAAATGTTTTATGTGGGGATAATGTCTTATAAGTTACACAGGTACAACAATACAGTGAGCTTATCTCAACACAGCAGGCGTCTTTTAACGTTAGTATACCCGGGCGACACGTTACTATTTTTATATTAAAATCTACCTGCATCTGAATATTTGAAAATCTTTCCTTATCTGTTGTGCTTTCTTTGTCAAACTTTGTGCAATTCCCGAGGAAGGCGAACCTACGAGTTTTGGGTTACAAATTAGAACAAACTTAAAAACTGTACAATTTATTGCTCTGTCGTGCACAATAGCAAACAACGCCTCTTGATCGATTTTGGTGGAGCTGATTTGTTAAACACTGGTGCGTTGATATGGTCACAAATGTTAACAATGTCACGTCGATAATGTCATAATGTTAACAAAGTGACGACGATATGGACAAAAATGTTTACAAAATCATTTTAGTATAGTAAAAATTATTAACAGGGTCACGTCATTACTTGTCATATTTGTCAAAAATGTTAACAATGGCACGTCGATATGATAAAATATGTTTAAAATGTGACGTCAACATGATTAAAAATGTTAAAAATGTCACTTCGATATAGACAAAAATGTAAAAAGGCGATCGAAAAATGTATAAAATTATACAAATATTTACTTGCGTTAAATCTCAAGTTATAGACGTTAAAACAAGTTTTTTCATTACAATTTAAAAGATAAGTTATCCAGTGGCGTAGCGAGGTCGGGTGTCACCCGGTGCGGCACTTAATGGTGTCACCCCCCTAGAGGCATAGAGACCCTTCCCAGGGACAAACTTTCAAGTTTTCGATTTGCACCCCCCCCCCCTCAAACTTTCGATTTGCACCCCCCTCAAGTTTTCGATTTGCACCCCCCCCCCCCCCTCAAACTTTCGATTTGCACCCCCCCCCCTCGAGTTTTTCTCTACATATTTTGCTATTTTTTGCCTTGGTGTCACCCCCCTAAATGGTGTCACCCGGTGCGGTCCGCACCCCCCGCCCCCCCCCCCCTCGCTACGCCCCTGAAGTTATCAATGAAACATAAGCCGCTGGAATGTCATGGACCCTACTGAAAGAAAAAGCCCAAAAGCTGACTACAAGGAAGAGATGTGGTTGCGTCCCTATCCTCAACAGGTTCACGTTAGAGATGGTGATAATGATTACGATGATAATAATGCTTTATAATTTAAAGCGTGAAATGCTTGTGGACCACTATCAGAATTTTGTATTTAAAACGCGTGATTAGTTCTTGTTGATGAATGTTTGTTGAAAGAGTTTTCAAAACTAAGTTAAAAGCTTTTAAATAGATGAGATCAATAGTTTATAAACAACCTACATTTGAATTTTTTTTTACATTTTTACAATGTAAAATATGTGTAGTTCTACGTCACTTTGCTTAATAAACAAACCTCGGCAAGTGGTGCCAAGAACTTGCGCTGATAACCCAAATAAATCAATAATTATTTCAGGGAAAACTTTAAAGACTTTCTACCTATATAAAGAGAGGTAGAGATTAGGCACTAAATAGGCCATTTGTAGATAAGAGTAGGTCTATATATCATGATACTAGAGTTAGGCGGTAGCTAAGTTACCGGTGACGGGTAGGTGGGTGTACAGGACTAAAGTCAGTTATTAAAATAAGTGCTTTTTGTTTTTGTGGTATTCTTCATTATTTAATTGTATTTTCCTATATTCTTTAGTATTATTTTTTTTAATCAAGTATTTGAGTTTTTGCATTTCGATTGTTATTCAATTTTAAAAAAAAATTCATGTAAAGGCTTATGATTTTAAATTATTTTGAAACTTATTTGAGTAAATATAAAATATCAATTAATATTTCAGGTATTTGATATTTAATAATTTATAAAAATCTTTCCAGCATTTGAGCGAACTTGTTTACAATCAGACAGCAAGTTTTTATTTGCAATTCAATTTGTGAATTAAAGTATTTTTTAATATCAGTGTTACAAAAACGTTAAAAGGCGTCTAATTGGTCTTGATGCACAATATTGTTGTACCTCATATTCATTTTTTACTTTCTCGTATATACGAAATATAGAGAAAGTATTGTAATCGTGCAAAAAAAAAATCGAGATTTTTACAAATCTCGACGTTTTACACCTCACTGATACGGAAAAACATAATTTTGCAATCTTGCTCGTATGTCTGTGTGTCTGTCTGTCTGTGTGTCTGTCTGTGTGTATACACGATAACTTGAGTACCGTTACAGCTAGGTTGATGAAATTTCATATATAAGTATTTTATCAAAATCGTAGATCCGTGTCAACTTGTGAGTGATTTTCGATAACCGGAAGTGGTATTTTTTCTACTTTGAATTTTTCAAAAGCCTATAACTTGAGTACTATTTCAGATAGATAAATGAAATTTCACATGTAAGTAAAATATCTAATTCTCTACCTTCTGTCAAATTATGAGTAATTTCCGTTGACCGGAAGTACTAATTTACGCTATTTCCGATTTCTCAAAAAAACGCATGTAAATTTATAAAGTACCAATAATATTGCGCACTATTATGCACATTTTGTTTTGGCGTTCGCTTGGTGCGCAATTCTTTTTTCTATTAGATCTAGATTCTATTCTATTTTTAAAAGTTTAAGTAAAAAAAAATCATGTCTATATTCCGAGTTGCAATCCCACGTAGTGTTATATTAGAATATTTGAGAAAGTTTAGGGGAGATCACTCCCGGTTTATTTTATTAACGTTGCATCTCTTATTTTCTCCAAGAGGTCTTAACTTTTTTAGTTAACTCAATGTTGGCCACGTCGAAAAGAGTTACCGTACTGGAGTTACCATTGGAGCAGGGATGAATTCATTATTGATGTTGGCTGAGTGCTACATACTATTTGTGTGCTACACACTGTCTCAGGTCACATGGGGTAAGTGACACGACATAGAAGGATTCGTATAAACGATGACAAAAAAGAGTTCTAGCAAAAACATAGACGTATCTTAGCAGTAAACCTTACCATAGTTGCTGCGCAGGTTACTGGCAGCGTTAAAAAACAATGATGCGATAATTGTTGTACACTACAAGTGTATGAAACTTGGTATTTCAAACAAACTTCTTCATCAAACTTCGTCAAAAATATTTTTTTAATAAATATACTAATTGAATTTGTATGCAGTCCTTCTTTTTGTAGCCACTACCTGCTGTGTTTGTTGTGTATTTAGTGTCTAGAAAATGCCGATCCGTTTATCCAGCGATCAACTTCGACGATTAGGATAGAACAGGGGTCTCCAAACTACGGCCCGCGATGTCCTCTCATTCGACCCGCGGAGATCTTTTTGTGCACAGAAAAAACGTATGTTGGTGATGGCTGAGGAACTTTGCCCAGAAAAATTAAAGACATGCCAGGAAGAAACTGGCCCCCGAACTGAAATTTGATAGTTAATGCGGCCCTCGGACTGTAAAGTTTGGAGACTCATGGGATAAAACAGAGCTGTGCAAACATATACAAACCATACTGTTACCATATTAACGTAAAACAGACATTTTCAAAGAAATCGCTCAACGCTCAGTTCTGTTAATGTATTTTAATAGATTATTACATCCTTTTGAGTCTTAGGTATTTTAATAATAGTGTAATCATAATGTGGTCAATGTGTAATCATAGTGTAATCATAGTGTAATCATACAGTATTCATAGTATAATCACAGTGTAATCATTGTGTAATTATAGTGTAATCATAGTGTAATCATACAGTAATCATAGTATAATCATAGTGTAATCATAGTGTAATCATACAGTAATCATAGTATAATCATAGTGTAATAATAGTGTAATTAGAGTGTAATCATAGTAGAATCATTGTGTAATCATAGTGTAATCATAGTGTAATCATACAGTATTCATAGTATAATCATAGTGTAATCATAGTGTAATTAGAGTGTAATCATAGTAGAATCATTGTGTAATCATAGTGTAATCATAGTGCAGTAAAAAAAAATTCTCTCGTTGAGCTATGGTCAATAGCGATAAACTTTTTCGGTGACCTTGACATATGAAGGGAGAGGGTGTCTAGAGCAGAGGTTTATAAATGAAATGTGTCAAGACATATGTTTACATCGCCTACTGTCAGATTTGATGACTTTATATGACTTTACATGACTGCATCATCTACTCACAGACTATTTGACTTTACATAACTGTATCAACTATTCACAGACTACTTGACTTTACATAGCTGTATCATCTACTCACAGACTACTTTACTTTACATAGCTGCATCAACTATTCACAGACTACTTGACTTTACATAGATGCATCAACTATTCACAGACTACTTGACTTTACATAGCTGCATCAACTATTCACAGACTACTTGACTTTACACGACTCCATCACCTACTCACAGACTACTTGACTTTAGATAGCTGCATCATCTACTCACAGACTTAACCCTTATATCCTCAGCTTGTGACATTGGCTGGTTCGGACCTAAGTGTGAGTACAAATGTCACTGTACTGACGGTCATTGTACCACAGCTGGACTGTGTGCCAACAACGTCGACTGTGCCAGGGGATGGTTTGGTCCCTTATGTCAGTACCGTAAGTTTTTAATTTATGCTGTCATCGTCAAGTTTCTACTTGCTCCTCAGTAATAATAATGTATACCTAATATTAATATCCAGATTTTATTTTTTCAAAGAGCTACCTGTGTCCCTAGCTTCGTAGACATACGACCGTTACACTAGGGTAACTTTATGACAGGAACTCGCAAGCACAGCGTTAAAAAGTCAGTCAATGTTTGAAATGATACGAAGATGAATAAACTCTTTGCATGAGTCTGCCAAAATATTACCAGTAGCTGTATGTCCTAGTTTTACAGAGATTTTTTTAACAAATACAATTCAAATTGTCCCGAGTCTACCCAGCCCTGACGGGTACCTAACTCACGTTAGGGAAAGTAAAAGCGGCTCGGTTTAGTGTTGACCACATTATCCCTCGCTATGCCGAGGTCACAGAAACAGGTGAACTCTACTTCACTTATCCCATGGAAAGTCAGGTTCGAATTGGGAACTTAAATTTTTTCAAAACAAATCGACAGAGGACTTGGTCAGTGTGGAGAACGCATCGCACACGTCAACAAGCACATGGGTCAAAGTCACGTGGCAAAGGCAGTACATAGTCCAATGGATAAGTCTACAGTTTCACGAAACATGTAAGTTTCACATGACAGTTCTAGAAAATGTGTAAGTTCTGCTCATATTTTGTTGCCTGTCAATAA